>NC_048306.1:878382-1043649 GCF_013100865.1 Trachemys scripta elegans | reverse complement strand
GGCCCCCACACCCCGGGGGGCTCCCCCCAGGCCCCTCCCAGCCCCCCTCCCCTCGGCCCTTCCCCCCCGGGCCCCTCCCCCGCTTAGCCCCCCTCACCTTGGGAGGCTCGGCCTGGGCCCCTCTCCCCGCCCCCTGGGGGGCTCAGCCACCCCCCCCCCCCCCCCCCCCCGGGGGGCTCCGCCCCCCCCCCCCCCCGCCCATTCCAGGGGGCTGCGCCTCAGAGCCCACCTGCCTGACCTGTAACCGCCCTCTCCCGCCACGGGCTGGGCTCTCTTGTCCCCACACCTGCCCAGGCGGCCTGGCACGGTGGGACTGTGGCTGTAGGAATGAGCTGATTGCCAGTGAACTGACAGTCGCTAGCAGCCCTTTGCCTGCTGGGCTGGATGTCCCCCAAGCATCCCTCCCGGACACTGACTGGCCAGCACAGATGTGTGGGGTCTAAGGGCCCTGGTGATGGTCTAGTCTGATTTCTGGGTAACACAGGCCATAACACTTCACCCAATGGTTTCTGATTCAAACCCACATCTGCTGGTTGAGTTGGGCTGTATCTTTTAGAAAGACGTCCAGGTTTGATTAAAACGTCTACTGATGGAGAATACACCCTGTCCTAAGGTAAATTGATCCAATAGTTAGTTTTCCTCGATGTGAAAAATGTACATTTTATTTCTGTTCTGATTTTTGTTTAACTTCTTCTTCCCATCATTGGATCTTTTTCTGCCATTGTCTGATAGATTAGCTTAATCCACAGGATTAAGTTAAACCGGAATAAAGCACACTCCACTCCATATGTAGACACTTCTGGAATTCAGGAATAGCTGTTGCACTTTAAACTCACACCCTACCTTGGTCTGAATGAACTTTCAAGCGTAGGCAAGTTCTAAAGTCCAGCGTTTGATGATAGTTCATTTTTGTAGCAGAGCATAGATGCTCTTAATAAAATGCAGTTTGTACCCGCAAAAGAATGCTTTTGCCAGTATAGCTTCTACTGGTTCCCCAAACAAAATAAGCTGCCAGTAGAAGCATATGTTGGTAGTATAACTGTGTCTGGAATGATTGTGTGCAGGTACATAAATGTCATTAAAAAAATCATGCCAGTAAGTGACATTTGAAGGTGCTTTAGCTGGTTGTATTGTAGCCTGGGGTGCGCTAGGCTTTAACTCTTCCAGTTTACGCTATATCTTCGCCACCAAAACAAGTGATCTCCCTGGGGGAAGGAAAAAAAAAAGCCATCTAACTTGCAATAGCTATCTTGCCGTAAAATCCTAGTGGAGACAAGGCACAGGTAGATTTCAGCATGTCCTGAAGTGAGCACTGTATCCCACTCTCTATTGGGCATGTCTTGGAACCTGGTAGAAACCTTTGGGTATCCTGCAATAGTGTAATTTCTGAGCTCTTTGGGTTTAGCCTACTGTCTTTCTCCTGGGTGTAGGGCTGATGGGTGCAGGGTGAGGGGATGGTTAAGTGACATGAGCTCTTCTGACCCCGAAGGCTGTTCCTAGTGCCCCTTGCTGATGCTCAACATGGCTTTGAAAGAGGGTGGGGAGGTAATGGGCTTTACAAACATGTTGAATAGTTGTTGTAGTCCCTTAGAGGGCTCTTCTGGCGTCTGGGGATGTGTGCAGAGCTGCCATTTCTAGGGGGCACTGGGGCTATTCCTGTCTCTGAAGCAGGTGCTTTAGTGGCTGTGTCAGCAGTGAAGAGGTACTCTCTGATGCCACAGCTGGCGCTGCTTGGTGAAATCTGGAATCTGTGTGCTGCTTGGGAGGCGATACTGTTGGTTCTTTCTCTGTTTACTGGAAGCAGAGTTTGTCGGGGAGACTGAGTGGGGGTGCGGATGTTTTGTTTCTGTGACAGGAACAGTAAATATAGTGCCACGGTGAGGCTGAGGAGAAGGCAGCAGTGGACTCCCATGAGATCCTGTGGGGAGGCGAAGCTTGCCGACAGCCCAGGAGATTGGGCACAGAAGAGGAAGAGCTGAGCCTGCTAAGTATGTGGCTCTGATCCCTACTTAGTAATGTGCTAACCTGGTAGCTCCTGTAGCCCACGGAATAAGCTGTCCCTGAGCATGCTGGGCTAGGTCGTTTCTCTCCAGGCTACTGCCATAGGGGGACAGCTCTTAATGTATTCATCAGTTTTCAATTTTCAGAACCGACTGCTTTCAAAGTCCAAAAGGGGCTGGAGGTCTGTGTTCAGGGGCTGGATCCCTGCAAAGCTTGAGCAGGTGGTAGGAGTCTCTTTAAAAGTTGCTAATTAAACATTGTTTTTAAAATTAACAGATTTGCCTTTAATCCCCTCACAAAGGCGTTAGCAGCCAAGTGGTGCTGCCTGTGCCAGGCTGAGTGGCAGCTATTTGGCAAGGCAATTAATCCGAAGTGTCCCTGAAAAAAGGGAACAGTTGGGTTCTGACACCTTACTTTGCATGTTGCTGGGCAAGGCAGCTGTTAGTTATCTACTGACCCGCTGAAAGGAATAAGGACAGCTGCACTATGTCAGAACCATGGGCCATCCTGTCTGGGCACCAGCAGACCCAGGAAGCTTGTGACTGAATGTCCTCACTAGCCATACAAATGGCTAATGCTTTGTTGAATCCTACTGAGCTTTTGGCCGCCGTGATATTTTGTCGCAGTTAGTTCCATATTCCATGAGTTGTGGCTTTAAAATACGGATTTTCTTGTCAGTTTTAAATGGTTCCCTTTGATTGTGCCCTTATTCTTGTATTAGGAGTGTAAGAGGAGCACCCAGTCTCCCTTCTCTTTGCTGTTCTTCTATACATTTCTATCACACCCCCTCTTAGTTTTTGTCCTCTCTGACCTCTTTATTCCTTTTCTCTTCATATGGAAGGCTTTCCAGGCCATTGATCATTTTTGTTGCCTTTCCTTCTATTTCTTCTCTCTCATTTCCAAAGCAGGTGTTTTGGGGGAAATGTTCATGTGATCCCTTCTTCTGCCACAAAGCCCATCTGTGAAGGGAGGTGCAGAGGCTTTCCCCAGAGAGGAGCGTTTTGTGCAGCCCAAGGAGTATGGCATGTGGTGATGTTTCAGGAAGCACTTTGTGCTCCTGTATTTCAGGTTCAGTTTGCATAGTGAGATTTGGCAAAGAAACAAGCAGGTGTGGGCTGAGCATTTCTTAAATGTAGGAAAAGGCAGAGTGAGATTTTAAAATAAGCGGCTGGTCACAAGGCTATATGTTGTTGGGGTTTGTAGCCCATGGCCTTCATGTACGTATGTTGTGTGTCAAGTGTCATAATATGTTGGCCCCAGGCGCACACATGCATTAAGACCATTAGAATGATCTGTTGTCTGCTTGGAGAAAAGCAATGATATCTCTAGAAAAATGTTAGGGATTGAAGAGGTGAGCAGAGCCCTAGACTGCTGAGGCAAGACAGCCAGATTCTGACCCACCTACTTCCTCCGGGTCAGAATCTGCTTGTGCTTTGCTGCTTTCAGTCCAGCCTAGGCAGAGAGGACAGTAGGTATTTGGGTGTGTGGGATCCTGCCTATAACTAAAACCAAAAGTGGAAGGCCTGGCTTTCTGAGGCAGTCAGGATCTCTTTAACTCATGGGAGGTGCAGGGAGGCCATCCTTTGAGAGCAGTTAGAAGGCAACAAATCAAAGCTAAGAGTAGTAAGCTGCTAACCTGGATAGGCCGGCGTAGTGAGTATCCCAGTGCCGCCTCCTAGGGATGGCAATAAGTTATAAGGAAATGCAAAATAATATGTCCAGATGTTCAACAAAATCACGGGTCAGCATTACAGACGATAGACTGAGAGCTCAAAAGAATTGGGACCCTAAGAACAATCCTAGAGAAGGAGAACCCAATCAGAATGGCACTGGTAGCAACAGTGGTCCCTGCTTATGCACAAAGAAAAGGGAACAGTAAACCAAGGAGCAGATGTGAATCCATGATTGAAATGGACATGGACGCAAGACACAAGCATTTAGAAAGCAGTGGATATGAACTATCCCTGTTCAGAGCCTGGCAATGCAGACCCATAGGAAGGAGCTGGCAGAAACTTACCCTTATCAGCAGAGATCCAGGATCGTGTGATTGCAGGAGAGGCTTGCCCGGGGCTGTGGCTTTTTCATGCTGATGAGTGCCAGAGCTTGGACACAAATTCTGGATTAGTATTGACACTTAAGGTACGTCTTCACTACCCGCTGGATCGGCGAGTAGTAATCGATCTATCGGGGATCGATTTATCGCCCCACTTGACGAGACGCAATAAATCAGTCCCTGAACGCGCTCCCCGTCGACTCCAGAACTCCACCAGGGCGAGAGGCGGAAGCGGAGTCGACGGAGGAGCCGTGGCCATCGATCCCGCGCCGTGAGGATGCAAGGTAAGTCGATCTAAGATACGTCGAGTTCAGCTGTGCTGTTCTCGTAGTGGAAGTTGCATATCTTAGATCAATTTTCTCCTCTCTTCTTCTTCTTCTTCTTCTCTCTTCCCCCCCCCACCCCCCCCTCCCGGTGTAGACCAGCCCTTAGTCACTTGCCCAAATCTCAACAACTTGTGTATCATCTTAATGCCAGGAATTCTTCTTCTCCTCACCCCAAACAAACAGGTCAAAGATAAAATCATGGTGAGGCAAGTTACTTCTGTCTTCTAAGCACCTGTGCATAGAGATGCAAGCTTGGTGCAAAGCCTTTGGAGGCTACCTAAAGTCTTCTAAAAGAAAAAGCCACTTCCAGGTGCTGTTCTGTGTTGCGATTCTGAAAGGAGCCCTTTCATGTTTGTCTCTCTGCCTGTCAACTTTGCTTTCTATGGACACAAAGGCCAAGATTTTGACAAGGCCATAAATATCCATGAAGGAGTTATTGTCAGGCATGTGACCTAAGCCAGGGGTGCCTGTTATTTTAAACTTTAAGGTCTTTACTGTGGTGACTCTTCCTGCAGCTGACTTCAGAAGGGAACAGGAAACCATGGAGCGGGTACAGTGATTGTTTTTGGTTTGGTTTGGTTTTTTTAGAAAGTCACATGGCATTTCTCAGCATCATGCCTCAGCCCCTCTCCTCCAAGCATACTGAGTGGTCAGTGCCAGAGGTACATGCTGGATGCAGTCAGGGGAAACTAACGAATTAACCCCAAAGTTCAAAGGGAGAGAGAGGAACAGCAATAAAATAAGTCAATTTTAAAGCAGAAAAAAATCACTGACTGTAACGTTAGCACAGGGCAAGTCACAGGTTCCGTAAGTGAAAGCAAGGGACTCTTTCTTCCCTCTGCAATGAGGCTGCACATGGATGGTCCCAGAACGTACAGACCTGTTCCGTGGAGTCTGAGGCTGTGGCAACATACTTAGCAAGACTTCCCACCTCTCCTCGGAGTACCGTGTCCCTTCCCTGGCTTTGCAGGTGGATGCAGCCAGCCCTTGCCCTGCTGAGGTTCATCCATCCTGGGCAGCACTTCCTGCTAGAAATAGTCATTATGGGTTCTGTTGGGTTTTGCGACTCTAGGTATGATTCACAGTCACTTCCTTGCCCACTGGGCCTTCGGTCTTATGGGATGTTGGTTGGCTCTGAGCATAACTCCCACGTGCAGGGCTCCTGTATCCTCAGGAGGGGCTCCTTTCCAGCTTTTACTGTCGCCTTACTGAGACTCTCCTTCTCTTTTCTCACATGGCTCCTTGATGGCTTTCATTTCCTCCTTTTTCACTGTTTCCTGGTGTCACAGTAGCTGAAATCCAAGAGAGCCCTTTTATACTGGGCCAGAGACGCACAGTCTGCGGGGTGCAACATTCTTCATAAAGTGACATTTAGTGGGAGGGAGATTCTGGGCCCAGTCACTTGCTCGGTTGATGTGCAGGGCTTTGCTGCTCAGTACAGGAAGCTGCTTACTGGCAGTTCTGTGCAACCTGCAGCCGAACTGCAGGAAACTGCAAACAGACATGAAGATCTAACTCAGTGGTTCTCAGACTTTTGTACTGGTGACCCCTTTCGCACACAAGCCTCTGAGTGCGGCCACCCTTATAAATTTAAAACACTTTTTTTACATATTTAAAACCATTATAAATGCAGGAGGCAAAGCGGGGTTTGGGGTGGAGGCTGGCAGCTCACGACCCCCCCCCCCCCCCCCAATGTAATAACCTCGCGACCCCCTGAGGGGTCCTGACTCCCAGGTTGAGAACCCCTGATCTAACTTAATCCCAGACATTAGGCAGGCAGTCCCAGCCCCTGATCTTAACAGATCCATACTATATCATCACAGCCCACATGGTACGGGAGGTCCTGTACTGCTCTTGCACACTTATGGGACTCCCAGCAAGTCCTGCATCAGCCACAACTCTGGCACTGATGAGTGGCAGTTGTGTCCTGGGGGGTTGCTTTTTCTGGGGGCTGTTGAGTTAACGCCTGGCTGGTTCGCTGTTTTGGCTTCACTCACTGAATGTGTTTACCATAGAGAAGGAGAGGGAGTAGGAGAAGGAGTGCTCTGTTCACAATAACCAGGAGCCCACATGGAATTGTAACTAAGGCCATTAACACTCAGGCTCATTATTCCCCCCTGGGGGTGGAGAGGCAGAGAGAGATGCAGACAATAGCCCAATGGATTTCTAATCCTGGAGCAGCCTGGTTTGGGGAGTTCCAGTCCTTTCAGGCTTGCTGTGGCAAGAATTCTGAGCACAGAGATTTCTCCAGGGTGGGTGTGGGGATAGTGTGGCTCTGCGGCCTCCAGGGACAGGTCTCTACTTCATGAGACACGACAACATGCAGCGTGGCATATGTGTTCATGGCAGTAAGCCTGCCTGGCAGAGGAATGGCTCTAGAGGCTCTTTACCAAGGTATGAAGTAGAAACAATAAAACCTCCCCCTCTCTTAATGCTGGACTTAGTGCCCAGTGAGACACTGTGTACAGCAGTGACACTTAAATGGAGAGGCAGTCTTACCTGTTACCATTTTGTCAGATGCGGTGTGTTCTCTAACAGCCTACCTGAGAGCATGGGATGGACGGGGACCCACAGTAAGTCTCCTGCTCCTCACAGCTGTGCTGGTTCATGCTGGTAGCTTCTCGGCTCCCAGGCCATGAGCAGGTCACTCTCCCCAGCTACCTAGCCACTGAGCAAAGGTTGATCTGACCGTCCCAAGAGGTCCTCAGGCAATAACATACCAAGTGAAGCTGGGTCGGAGAGCACATGCACTCGTGTGACTGCAGCCTGGGCCTTTCCCACCAGCCATATACCCTCCTCACAATGGGACCACAGCTCTGACTCTGCCAACCAGGCCTGGACGTGCTGGCCAGCCACCCCCTGGGCTGGCCTTTTTGAGCATTGGCCTGCTAAACCCAGGGTTGTGAGTTCAATCCTTGAGGGGGCCACTTAAGGATCCGGGGCAAAATCAGTACTTGGTCCTGCTAGTGAAGGCAGGGGGCTGGACTTGACCTTTCAAGGTCCCTTCCAGTTCTAGGAGATGGGATGGGATATCTCCCCTGTTCTTTTCCTATGCCCCTACCTAGTGTGCTGTTTTTATGTATGTTACAGGCTGTTCCCTACCCTGGTCGCTTGGCACCCTCTCTGAGAGGGGCTGAGCATGGAGAAGAGGGCTTTGCTACTGCACTGCTTGCCAAGCGAGTGTGTCAGGCCAGTGGGAACCCCTCCAGGAGAGCCCGAGGACCTGCCCAGTTGTTCCCTCCCAGGCTGTGATGGGCAGCCTGGCTGGGGATCCGGAGCCTTCACTGGGCTCAGTATGCACTACTCTTAGCTAGCTGCTCAAAATAAAACCAGTGTTGCTGAACTGGGGTGGCTGCAGGTATTGTAGGGCCTCCTTGCTTGCCTGTCTGGCTCCCACTGGCTCCAGACCAGTAACAGCCCCCCGCTGCCTCGGGCTGTCTGTTTTACCTCCACTCTGTGACCCTGTAGCGGGGCCTGAAGCTATGGCACTGCGAATGGGAATGGGGGAGCTGACACATCAGGAATGCAGGGCCTTGCAGGGTCAGAGCACCTGGGTAACCTGGGCTCTTTCCAGAACCAACCCCTTTCTCCCTCTCTAGGCAGCTGGAGAGCCAGTCGTTGCCTGGTGTCCTGGCAAACGCTGGTCTAGTCTGCTCTAGTGCAGGGGTGTGTCTGTGGACGCTGCTCAGCACCTTGGCCTTTGCTGTGGCTAATGGTTACCTGGCTGGCAGCAGCAGCAGGGAGGGAGGGTGTTGGGAGCTGGAGCATTTCCATCCCCCCCGCCCCATCCCTGCTAGTGAGCTGTTCCACACTGATCCTGCTGCTAGTTAATATTAAACCTGCCCCCGCCCCTTTCCGGCTGTTTGTCTCCTTCTAAACCAAGCCATTGGCTTTCCCTGGCAGGAATTAGGTTAATCTGTCAGTAGGCAGAGAGGGTTTGTGTGCAACAAGGGTTGGGAGGTCCCTGATCAACTCAGGACAGCTTGTGGGAAAGGCAGGGAGCTGGACTCCTCCCTCTAGTGAGGTGGGAGACAGGACAGCTGTGACCCAGTGGAGTGCTTAGGGGTATGTACAGGGTGCTGCTTCTCTGAAATGGGGGGATGCCATGTTTCATCTGGCTCCTCCAAACGGTGGCCAGACCGAGCCAAGCGGAGGGGGCGTCTGATGGGAATCCTGGGGTAGGAAGCCATGTGTGACGCACAAATAATGTTCTAGCCTGTTATAGGCATGGGCAGTAAGTGCTGGGTCTCAGAGTCTTGGTCTGTCATTTCACTAGGAACACTGCTGCAGCTGGCTGGATTGCCAAGGTTGCTTGTTAGCCTCTCCCCGAAGGGACAGACAGACATCTGCTGTCCCGGGAAACAATGGTGACTCGTTTCACTTACATAAAAAGGCAATTGCTGGGCCCCAAACTGCTGCTTCATCTGCTGAGGGCAAAAACAGAAAGCTTCCCCCTTAGATTTGGGTAATTGAAACCGAAATAACCAACTGGGTTGTAGTGGGCTGTTTGGTGCCAGCCTGTATGTGGCTCTTTGACTTTAAGTGAAATTTGCAAAAAATCAACTTCCTGATTAAAAAGCAGATGATGGAGTTTGTTTGAGTGTTCTTGCAGCAAATGACTGTCCTGGCCTCTTGTCAGCATATGGTACGGGGCAGTGGAGATCTGCCTTTCCAGGCTTTAGCTTTTGATTTAATACACTTGTAGTGAAACCTAGTGAGTAACGCTTCTCTGGAGAAGGATATGCCCTGTGGCTGGAGAAGTGTCTTTTCTTTGTCTCATGACATTCCGTTCAGCTATTGCTGAGGTAGACTTAAAAAATTGCCAGTTTCCTTTTTACTTTTGTGTTCCTTAGGAAAACTGTGGCAGCCTGTCAGAATAACTGAACAGGAACACTGTAAGACAGGGCTCCAGCTGCTACTGTAGCAGCAACACATGCTGTGCTGGCAATACTTTGAGCTTTCAGCCCACCTGTAGCAAGTGGGGGCAAGCCAGACCCAGCAGCCTAAGTTCCCTTTGTGGGGGCACCACATGGGGAAGGAGCTCCTGCATCTCCCAGCTAGGGGAAGAGAGAGAACTAGCCCAGGCTCCCCCTAACCATCCCATGGAAGCCCATTTTCCTTTATTTGGGCAAAACAAGTTTAGTTCCTGGGGAGTGGGATGGAGGACTTTCTTGACTTTATAAAAATCCTTATGACCTTCTTTTGAACATCAGTGGACATGTGTAGTGTAGCTTTGGGGTGTCGTGCAACCCAGCAGAGCTTCAGAGGCCTGTTCTGTGCATCTCCAGCTCAGACCCTTTGTTTTTTAGCCTCACTCTGGCAGTTCAGTATAAAAAGATTGTTCCAAGAATGCTACGGCTGCACAGTTAAGTGTTGGAAAGTCAGGAAATGCCAAGAGTTCAGGTTGCATAACCCTAACCCCGCCCCCTTTGTGCATTTGTATTGATATGGTAGTCTTTAATTATATTGTCACATACTGTTATTCAAATGCCACGTAATACGCAGCTTTTTGTACAGCTTTGCTATACGTGTGCAGTATCTTGTAGTTATGTATGGTAGGCAATCAATTCATGAAAGCTTTTTGAAGAAGTAGTACAGAGAATGCTGTTTATGTACAGCATATGACAGAAATTACAACATACTCATGGTCAAAATTATGTGTTGTAGGTAGGCCCTGTCCTATGCAGAGCCCCATCGACTTCAGTGGGGCAGTGCTGACACAGTCCGCCCATACACAGCTCAGTGAAATTCCATGAGTCTCAGCTGTGAACTTAGCTCTGCAACTAACAACCTCTCTCAGCCCCTGAATTGCATGCAAGGATGGGTGTGCTGCTGGTTTAACAAGAAAATAAGTATTACGTAATTATCATAGCTACCTTTATAGTGAAGAGAGCTTGTCTAAAAAGTCTGCCAGTACAGATAAGGTTGAACTATTCTGACAGAAATCGCATGAAATTACAAGGGTACAAAGTCTCTTATGCTCTTACCTAGGTATGTATCTAAGGTTAGTAAAAACTGTGTTATACTGATGTATTTGAGAAAGCATGTGACCATGTAAACCAGGGGTAGGCAACCTATGGCATGCGTGCCAAAGGCAGTATGCGAGCAGATTTGCAGTGGCACTCACACTGCCCGGGTCCTGGCCACCCGTGTGGAGGACTCTGCATTTTAATTTAATTTTAAATGAAGCTTCTTAAACATTTTAAAAACCTTATTTACTTTACATACAACAATAGTTTAGTTATGTATTATAGACTTAGAGAGAGAGACCTTCTAAAAATGTTAAAATGTCTGACTGGCACACAAAACCTTAAATTGGAGTGAATAAATGAAGACTCGGCACACCACTTCTGAAAGGTTGCCGACCCCTGATGTAAACTATCAATGCACCTGCACAAGGGACAAAATTAAAGGCACACCATCAGCTTACACACCATACGGTGACTTGAATTTTCCCCCAGTACTTTTAACGAAAGCACGTTAACATAACATCAGGGGGCACAAAAACTGAAAGAAGAGGACCAATATTGTCCTGTGTGTGACAGCATGATGTGTCTGATCAGTGTCTCTGCTTCCCCTGTTGTGTGTGTGTGTGGAGATCTCACAGCAAGAGGGGAGAGGAGAACATCCTAGAGAAGGGAAATGTGTCTGGAAAAGCTCACGTTGACTGGGGTCTTGCACAGGACCTGAAATGACTCTTCAGTCTTTGTTTAAAACAAAACAAAAAAAACTAGATTCAAGTTGCTTCTGTTCCTTTGGCGTTTCCTGACTCTTGCCTGTTTAACCATTCAACCCTACCATTATACAGCTGTAGTTTTTTGGCTGGATTAGTACTTCGTGAGGAGGAAACTGGTGCAGTAAAAGGTAGAACACAATAGCAACATGAGCATTAAAAGGAGGGAGAGTGTCTGGGAGATAAATGCTGAGTCTAAACTGCATTGCAAGTAACAATGGCGTCCCCCTAAAGCTATTAGAGCAGTAGCTCTGCGTGGTGCTCCAGATCCTAGTGCATTTCTAAGGATGTCTTCAGCTCTAGCAGCAGCCGCCCCACCTTTTTAGGAAGAAAACAAAAGGACATCACTTGCTAAGTAGCTGCAATAGGCCTGTTACCAAGGAGTGGATTCTGTGGGAGCCCTGGGCTGCAAAGCAGGAAGAATTCAAGCCACAGAGCAGCACTCGGATTGGGGAGTATGGTTGTCTCCCCTGCTCCCCACATACAAGCCTCAGGGTCTCTGATTCCATTTCTCTCTCCTCCTCGCCCTGCTCAGGATCTTGTCTTGCACTGATCCTCCCAACTGAGGGAGGCTGGGAGGCAGCCAAAGAATGGTTAAAACATAAGTTCCCCCACCCCCACGTGACCTGAGCAGGCTCTGTGTGCTGTGCTCCCCACCCAGCCAAGGCAGCTTGGCACTGAATGAGGCTTGATTTTGCCAAGGCAGCTTTCTGCTCCTGGGCTCTGGATCTATCTCTTGGTGGAATCTGTGGCTGTATTTTGTTTTCAACGTATGAATGGTGCCTCCATACTGGAAAGAGGTAGAAAGGGCCTGTATATGTGATGGGAAGGACACCGCTTTTCTGAGCGTGACAGATGGCCTGGGCAGATGTTTCCCCGGGAGTGCCTGCTATGCCGGAGCAGGGTGGAGGGGTGTCTCTTTCTCGTGGGATTTGAGGGCTGTTGGTAAAAGGATTCGATTTCATCACGGATTCCATGACCTATGTGACTGCTTCAGCCCCTGCTGCCCGCAGCTGCGGGGCCAGAGGAGCTGTGAGCCCCCCGTGCGGCTGGGACTCAGACTGTCAGTCCCCCTCCCCCTTTCTCCCCCATGGACAGATTGCAGGCTTCCGAGACACAACCTGTCCATGACTTTTACTAACAATAACTGACAAAATCTTAACTTTAGCTATTGGGTATCTCCAGCAGGAAGTGACTTTGAGTGTTTGCTGTGCTATGGCTGGATCAGTGACTTCCTTTCTTTACTGCCCCTGGGGGAGCTTCCTCCTCCCCCAAAATGAGAATTTGAGGGATGGTGCTAGTGAGAGGAGAGTGCTGTGGCCCTTCTGCCCTGGAGTCTGGGACAGGCGGTCTCAGTCCCATAGTTCACTGTGCAAATGCTCAGAAATCCCCTAGCAGAGTGAATCATAGAATATCAGGGTGGGAAGGGACCTCAGGAGGTCATCTAGTCCAACCCCCTGCTCAAAGCAGGACTAATTCCCAACTAAATCATCCCAGCCAAGGCCTTAAAAACCTCCAAGGAAGGAGATTCCACCACCTCCCTAGGTAACGCATTCCAGTGCTTCACCACCCTCCTAGTGAAATAGTGTTTCCTAATATCCAACCTAGACCTCCCCCCAAATAAATTAATGGAGATATCCCATCTCCTAGAACTGGAAGGGACCTTGAAAGGTCATCGAGTCCAGCCCCCTGCCTTCACTAGCAGGACCAAGTACTGATTTTGCCCCAGATCCCTAAGTGGCCCCCTCAAGGATTGAACTCACAACCCTGGGTTTAGCAGGCCAATGCTCAAACCACTGAGCTATCCCTCCCCCCCCGAGCGGCAGCACAGGAGCAAATTTTCTCTAAGCTGCTTCTGGTGAGCAGAACCCTTGTCTCCACCCTCTGCCTTCCTTCCCCGACCTTTACACCCAGCTAAAGGTCAGCCTGGCGTCTGATGAGGGAGCTGGGAGGAGTGTCGGGTGTTAGGAATGAGGTTGCAAGCAGCTCACTGCAGGGTTTTGCCAGCTTCTCTGGAGCTCTCCCCAGCCAGTGAGTTACTGTTCAGCTGCTTCTACGGTTCTTGGGCGGGATATGCAGTGAATTTGTCATGTTCATCCTCCTGCCTTCTCAGATCTGAGGCTTGGCTTTGATTCTTCCCAAGTCACCCCATCCCAGCTGCCTGTATGCACAGTGACACCCCTCTTGGGGAAGGACAGGCTGGGGGGCTGCTCCCAAGGGGGTCCCCAAACTAGAGAGTCCTTTGGAACTGGCGAGTGAGCCCAGCTCCGGTGCAAGCTGTGAGCCCAGGGCTGCTAGTGTCCGCAGAGCTGCGCAGGACTTTCTCTTAGCTTGGCTGTTCTCTTTCCGTAGTATCCGAGCACGTTCCGGGGTGAGTTAAGTGACTAACGTTGGTCATTCCTTCCTCTGAAATGCTTTGGTAACGGGTCTGTGCTGCTACTGGGAAGTAGCTGGCTTGGGAGCAGCCATGGGAGACCCTCACTGGGCTGTTGCCCCATCCCCAGAGGGTGCAGCTGCTCCTGCCACTAGCTGGCTGGCCCAGCACTAGGATGCCTGGTTCCACGAGGGTCATTCTCTGCAGCACAGTGCCCGGCACTGGGAAGTGCGTCGTGCAGCACACCCCTCTCTTCAGGTGGGTCAGGCGCCGCACTGGAAAGGCGATCAGGTTTGGGAGCCCGCAGGCCCACGCACCTGCTGGCAGCTCTCTGCGCAGGGCAGCAACAGATGATCCACTGCTCAGCTCTTGGGTCTGCAGAGGTGCTGCACAGCAGGGGTGGCTTCTCTGCCGTCACTCAAGAGCCATGCTCTGTGCTCGAGGATGGCAAGCGGTGGGGTTCCCTCCCCCCACAGAGAACGAGTTGTTTTGCAGATAGACTAGATCTGGGGCCAAGAAGGCAGTGCCTGCTCTGTGCGTCTCGTGCCGGCACCTCGTGTTCACACATCCGAGCAGAGAGATGGATCTGGATTGATGCTGCAGTTTCATCCTCCTCTGTCCTGTGTCTGGGTCAGAGAGAAGCTGTGTCCCCTCCAACTAGGCTGCAACTGCCTCCTTTCTATGAAGCTTATTTAACCTAGGAACATGCTTTCTGGCTCTCCCTGCTCCGTGGGACTGGGGTTTGGTAGAGGTGTGATAGGCCAGCTCCCTCCCTTCACTAACCAACCCTTTCTCTCCTCAGAGTACAGCCGCTTCGAATCCAAAATCCATGACTTAAGAGAACAGATGATGAACAGCAGCATGAGCTCTGGGTCGGGCTCTCTCCGGACAAGCGAGAAGAGATCTCTCTATGTAAGGTAAGGTACACTTCCACCCCCTTTCCCAGGCTCACGAGGAGGGGGCTGCAGGGAACCCTCACCCCCACTCCCACCCCCGGGGCTGCTGAGGTTTGGGTGAAATCCTGGCCCAACTGAAGTAAAGGCAAAACTTCCATTGACCTCATTGGTCCCAGATTTCACCCCAAGCCCTCCCTTGGTAAACTGCAGTGTGAGGCCTTTCTGCCTGCTGCAGTGCCCCACCCCTGCTGCAGTGAAATGTCTGGTGCTCTGTCCGCCCTTTGGAGTCAGCTACTGCGGGGGACCTCTGCAGTGACTAGCTCCTGCTGGGCAGAGGCCACTGCAGCTTAGGCTCCACCTCTGAGCGTTTACCAGGCCAGTCTCTGTGGAGAATCTCTGCCCTTGGCTTGCAGCACCCCGGGAGAGAGTTCTCTTCACCAGAGGGCAAGGTGGCTTTTTACAGTCCAGAGAGGCAGTCCCCTGCCGTGGCGCGCACATGTCCTCGGCAGGGGCTCCCTTCTGGCCAGGGCTGAGCAGAAGCTGGCTGACGAATGCAGTTCTGTTGGAGCCCACTGAGGGCCCTGCAGGCTGTGAGCTGCATCACCCTCCTTAACCCAGGGAGGAGGGAGCTTGGCTGCTCAAGTGAACCTATCTTCCTAGAAACGTCTCTGGCCCCCAGGCCATGCCTGCTGAGGGGAAATAGAACTTAAGTGCAACCTTGTAGCTTAACAATTCAACCCAGCACTCTGGCTTCCACAGCCGCCCTGGCTAGGTCTATGTACCTGTGCAGAGTGTGCTGTCCAACCTTTGCCTTGATACAGACCGCCCGGGAGGCATGAGGCCAAGTGCACGTTACTGAGGGAGCTGTGACTTTGCTGCCTATAATACCAAGCCCTAACGTTGCACTGAGGTAGTCCTTGCATTGCATTGAATCTCTAGTTCCCCCTCTTTGAGATGCACCCGCTTCTTGGTGCTAGGCTCTCTGCACAGACCCTGTGGCAGATCCAGGCACAGGGCAGCGTTGTCTCTGACTCTCCAGGGAGTGGGCCATTTGGGACTAAAAGGACCAGTAGGAAATGGGAGGAGAATTCAAGTGAGGCTGCCAGGAGCTGGAGTGAGCACTGACCTGGAATCCTGACGTCCGAGATCCGTCCCCCCTGCGTGGTGAGGGGTGCCCTGCGTTTTCCCAGAGGAGGCACTTGGGGCAGGGAGGGCAAGCAGGTGACTCTCAGAACTTGACGCACATCCCAGCTCGCTGCATGGAGCAAGCCGGCCCTGTGGTGCAGTGAGCCCCGCTCAGGCAGAGGCTGCAGTGGATGCTGTGGAAGATGTAAAACCCCCAGAGCTCACCTTGCCATGCAGTGCAAAGGGAGTTTCTGCTGGCTGCAGCTGGGGGTGTGGGTTCATAGCCTGAGGGGGAGGACTGGAGATCTGTGCCGGGGCGCTCACTGCTGCTGCACCCCCCAGGGCTATGGTCGGGGTATAGGATGCTTTCTGTGGGACTCCTGTCCTCCCACCCCCACCACATCCCTGAGGCAGGATCTGGCTGGAGGGGAGGGGAGCTCTTAGCTGGATTATTGCTTTGATCCCTGGACATGGCTCTGACCCATAAGCAAGTTTATAACGAGATGGGTTAAATGACAGCTGCTCTGGCCCCTTTATCCCTGCCCCACTCCCAGATCCCTGCTGTAGCACCCGTGGGCTCCCCTTACAGGGATCCAGCCATGCCCACTTCTCTTTAGCCCAGAGCGTGTGAGTGACTCAGGCTGCTTCGGCTGTGTAGAGAGTGACAAGTCCGTAGGGCTCTACCTGCTCTGGGGCCATACCTCCCCTCTGGTAGCATGGTGAGTCCTGGCCTCGGGCTGTCACTGAGCCAAGGGGCCCAGTTCTCCTGATGGCTCTAGTCCATGGTCTCTGCTGTACCTTAACTCCATGAGAACTCCCAAGAAAAGGTCCTGCATGGGGCTCTCTGGGCGAGCCTCTCACTGTCTTGTGGCACTCCAACCAGGGGAGAGCAGAGCCAGTGGAGCTCCCAGGAGAGGAGTGCTGGCTCCACTACTGGCGGGGACGCTGCCCCTGCTCTGTAACTCCAGGCGCTCGGCCAGCAGCAGGTTATCTGTCTCTGATAGTCGCTTCCCTGAGGACTGGCATTTTCCCTCTCGGGCTTGTAATTAAAAGGTGCAGGGCTGGTGCTAAGTAAGCTGTGGTTTGATGCACCCCTTGGCATTCCCAGGCCCTGCTCATGCTGTCACCCTTTCTGTTTGGGTCCAGCCCTGGGAGGCCGAGCCGGCTGCATGTGGGGGCTGGGGTATGTCGTAGTAAACGCCAGGAGCTGCGGTGCTGACTGGTGCACTGAAGTGCTGGGTGCTGAAGGTGATGGTGACCAAGGGTGGCTGGTGGGTGCAGTATCAGTCTGGTTCTGGGAGCTGAGCTGTGGAAGGGCACGGGGGTTGGTGGGCAGTTCGCCGCCGTGCTCGGCCAATGGAAAGGCAGGTTGGCTCCCTTAGGCCTGGTCTACACTGGGGGGGAACGGGGGATCGATCTAAGTTAGGCAGCTTCGGCTACGTGAATAACATAGCTGAAGTTGATGTACTTAGATCTACTCACCGCGGTGTCTTGGCTGCGGTAAGTCGACGGCTGACACCCACCCGTTGACTCCGCCTGTGCCTCTCGCCCTAGTGGAGTACTGGAGTCGATGGGAGAGCGCTCGGGGGTCAATTGCTGCCTGTCGATCCAGCGCGTAATGTAGACATGCCCTCAGTGATGGTGACTTTCCTTCTGACTCTGCTCACCCAAACTGCCTGGGGCACCTGGGGAAGGGGCAAGGAGAGGAGCTACACCTGTACAAGAGAGCGTCCCAGTGCGGAGCTGTCAGCCTCCCATCAGCCTGTACTGTTCTCTGTCTGCCAGGGGTCAGGCCTTGCAGGGAGGTCGTGCAGCGTCCCCCTGGGGCCAAACAGGAGCTGGCGTGTACATCTGCCTTCCCTCTGGAAAGGGCTGTTCATGGGATGTGGTTCAGGTGACCACCCCACTCCTTCCTACCGGGAAGCATACAAGCCTGAGTGACTGAAATGGCATGATTTTTAACCTCAGTCTGCCCCTCCCCGGCTCATCTCTAACCGCTCTCATTAATGGCAGTCCGGTTAAACCGTACTCGGTCACAGACTGTCAGTGGTTCCTGTGGTTTGTGACCACACTTCTCAAAGCTATTTTACACCTGTCTTGAAGAGCCCTGCCCCAGCCCTTCTGGGTGGGGTAGTTTCGAGCACGAGTTAGATGAAACTGGTTGAGCTGTCGTGCTGCGGACAGGACAGTAATTACAAGGTTTGCTGCCAAACTGCCTTAGTCAGTCCTCCGAGGCAATCCCACAGTGCATGGCATGACATCAGTAGGGGAAATGCTTGCCACACTGTCTTCCAGAGC
The DNA here is from genome assembly GCF_013100865.1 of Trachemys scripta elegans. Taxonomy (NCBI): domain Eukaryota; kingdom Metazoa; phylum Chordata; order Testudines; family Emydidae; genus Trachemys; species Trachemys scripta. The sequence continues at coordinate 1,025,843 of NC_048306.1, read as the reverse complement.
AGGAAATAACCCCCTATTCCTGAGATGAACACACCTGCATTCCCTGGCTGTGGATACTCCAGACCTCCCCTGCTGTTGGTGAGCTGTGCACAAGTGCCTGCCCCTCTCTCTGGAGCTGGTTTATAGACTGATAGATTTCAGGCCAGAAGGGACCATTGTGATCATCTAGTCTGACCTCCTGCACAGCACAGGCCATGGAGCTGCCCCAAAACTATCCCTAGAGCAGAGCTTTTAGGAAAACAGGCCATCTTGATTTAAAAATTGTCAGTGATGGAGAATCCATCGTGCACCTGGGTAAATTGTTCCTGTAGTTAATTGCTCTCACTGTCAAAATTTCCAGTCTGGATTTGTCTAACTTCAACTTCCAGATGTTGGATCACATTAGACCTTTCTCTGCTAGATTGAAGAGCCCGTTATTAAATATTTGTTCCCAGTGTCGGTACTTTTAGACTGCAATCTAGTCACCCCTTAACCTTCTCTGTAAGATAATGTGATTGTGCCATAGTTTAATGCACACTGGAGGTCCCCCTCCCCCTGTGAGATGTAGGTCAGTATGAATAAACTCGTGGGACACCACGCCCCAATGCCAGCCCTGTGATGCCCCAAGAGGCAAAGTGCATCTGAACTGGCTCCAGAGATACTGGATAAGGCTTTACCTGGGCCGGGAAATAGATGTAAAACGTACTTATGCCCGTGTAACTGGGAGTGAGGCCAGGGACCAGCCGCTGTGCTACGCTGAATGCTCTAGTTTCTGTTCCCACTCCAAAGCCCGGGTGCCCCAGGGTCATCGGGTACTGAGCTGGGTGCCCGTAGCTCTGCTCCAGTGTGGCAACTGCAATGCAGCTGAAGAGGGTGGCTTCCTTCTAGGGCATCTGGCCTTTCCCCAGGGCTGGCGTTGGAGACCCCAGACAATTGCTGTCACTCCCTGAGCACGGCAGCCTTGTGTGCATTCTGAGGCCAAGATTGGGAGCTGATTGTCAGACACACTGAGCACCCCATCTACTGCCCCCAGGAATCGGGCCTTGCAGAGTCTCCGGTAGGGCACCTGGAATCCCTAAGCCGCTTTGGAAATGGTGGCGTGCAGCTTCCGGCCGTGCTGTGTGTATGGTCTGGGGCCCTGGCTGAATCCCGCTGAGGTTAGTCAAGTGTGTCGTGCCCATTTGTGGAGCCCTGTTGTGGGTGCTCTCCAGGGGTCTGCTTTTTGCTTTAATCCCAGACATAAGGCAGCTCATTTCCAGAGCGGGGTCTGTTTCCCCGCCCCTTCCCCCCCACTCCTCAAAAATCACTGGAGGAGGAGGGCAGTGCAGCGCAGCCTGGTATCACTGATTCATAGAACCACGGTTTCTCCTCCCTGCCCTCAGGTGCCTGACTCTGCAGAGATTGGGGCATCCTCTGCCTGCACAAGGTATGCCTTAGAACAACATTCAGTCTTGAGAAGGCTTCTGTTGGCCGATGATGGGCACTAACGCACCTAGTCTAGTCCAGGCCTTAGCACGCGGCTCCATGTTCTGCATCAGATTGCCAATGCCAGGCAGGATTCGCAGCTCACCTTCTAGCTGCCAGTGTTCAACTCCCCCGGAGGCCACCGGCGGCTTTCCTTCTTCTGTGTTGTCACGGTAATGCAGATTCTGCAGGTCAGATGCAGCTCTCAGTGATACCTGTATGGACCTTTTGTCCTCAAACCCTCCCCAAAGTGATGCCTGCCTCAGCCACAGAGCACGTATTGCTGTACTGCTAGTTGCCAGAGTGCAGGCATTCTCGTTAGTACCTTGCCGCCTTTGGGGTGTATCTGTGGGCTCAGACTAATTAACCCTTGAGATAGCAAGGTGACAGACCCCTCGGGAATATCCTAGGTAGGTAGATCGGACAGTTGGATTGCTCTTTGAGCCAGCCTGGAGCCCAGTTCCCTTTTCCCAAATCTGTGCTGGCGCTGCAGGGCATCAGCAGTTTCCCCTGACACGCGAGGGTAGCAGAGCTGTTGCACAGAGCATCTCTTCAAGCCAGAAGAGCTCTTCTGACCACTGCCTGGCCCCCCCAGGCACACCCTGCTGAGCATGCACTGGGTGATCTAACACGGCCAGTCAGGGTGTGTCTACACTCCAGTTAAAAACCCAGCTGACGGGCTCAGGCTAAGGGACTGTTGAACTGTGGTGTAGACGCTCAGGCTTGAGCTGGAGCCCAGGCTCTAGGACCCTGTGAGGTGGGAGGGTCCCAGAACTCCCAAGCCCAAATGTCTACATGGGGCTGAGGGCCTGAGCCCCTCAGCCCGTCAGCTGGCACTGGCCAGTACCGTCCGAGAGCAGTGCGTGTGCAGCTGTATGGCCAGAAATGCAGCAATGCCTTTCTCTAAACTGATCCAGGCTTGTAGCCAGGATTCAGTGCCTTGGCTGGGTAAGCATCACTAGCTGTTGTTCTCCCTGGTAGTCTCACGGGAGAGGAATAGTTAAATAATTCTCCCTCCTCTTGTTCTTTGGCCATGTTTGTCCTGCTGAGCATTGGGTGGCTGGACTCAACTTCGTTAATTCCTTTGTGAGCCACTGGATTTACCCTGTAGTAATATACCCAGCCAACTCCCCAGCTCCCTGTGTTTTAAAGGCAGAGACGGTTGGTTTTTGCATGTACATTCTGTCCATGCAGCAAGTTCACAGCTTGGAGACTGAAGGGCCTGTGTTTACTCTGGAACCTGCCTGACCAGTTCTCCTGGGCTCTCACATTTCTTTATATTTCTAATCACTCTGCTCCCAAGCAGGCCGTGCCAGCCACACACAGCCTTAATCCATTGGCTTCAAAAGTTCCACCTCTCTGGGGGTTATATGCCCTTAGCTAAAAGGACCCTGCCGTGTTCTGCTGTTGGCTCCCTCACCCTAAGTGCGGGGCTTGGGGCAGGGGAAGCTACATCTGACATGTTGACTAGAGTTCCTAGTGTCGGGTTTACTGCTGAACAAACAAGAAGCATGTTTTCGGATGTGGCTTGTCCGTTGTTGCCGAACAAGTTAGGAATGGTCTCCCGGGAGACAGATTGGGGCTGGATTATCTGGGATGCTTAAAACTGGACAAAGGCAGTAAGATGCAGCTCTGCTGGGGTTTTCTGTGAAGTTCCCCAACCCCCACTCTCTAATGTTGGTCCCCTGGTTTTAGTGTAGATAGTTTGTCTGCTGCATTGTGAGAGAAAGCAGTGCCCACAGTAGGGACCCCCAAGTTTTAATGTCACTGGTGTAGATGGTACCGGAGTCCTGGGACAAGGGCTTTTGCTTCCAGGAATTGCCTGGGATGTTGAAGTGCTTTATCCCCTCTGCTGTAGTCCAGAAGTTCCAGAAATGCCCATTTAGCTGACAGATCACTCACTCTCCCCAGCCTGGTTGTGCTGCAGTAGTTGCTGTGTGAAGGGGCTGTAAATGGGAATCTCTTCTTTCCTCTCCCTGGATGTTGAGGGGCATTGTGACCAGCTCCGTGGGGAATCCCAGGTGTGCCAGAACGGCAGCACCACTGCACCAGGCTGGCTAGAGTGGGGTGAATATCACACAGGTGGCTAGGTACAGACCATGGACATCTGATTCACTTCTGCTTCTCTACCCGGCTTCCCTGCACTTGTGGTTGGAGCATAGGGTTTTGCTGGGGTGGATCCCAAGGAATTTCTCTGGCTTCAGCCTGTTTCCTGTGTGTGACAGCATGCTATGCCTAGCCAGTCTCACGGCCTCCCCTCTTGTCTGTGGGGGGTTTCACAGCAACAGGGGAGAGACGAACACATTGAGAATAGGGGAATGTGATTGTAAATGCACAAATGTTGGCTGGGGTTCGAGGGCTGGATGTGAAAACTAGAAAGATTAGATCTTTAAAAGGACAGCAACAACTTGAGTTTCTCTTAGAAGCTCTGGTTTTAGCCACCACCGCTCCCCAATAATTCAGAAGGTAATGGCGAGAAAAGGTTTCTTGGAAGTTTGGAGAAAATCACTCAAACCGTTTTGTTACTCTGACTTGACACTGTAGCTGCCTAACCTGTCTAGCCCAAATTACTACTTAGCTAATCTTCCTGGGAAGATAGTGCCCAACCCAGCTGGTCAGTGAGCAGAGTCATTAGGGACTAGGACAGTCGTTAGCCTGATGGCCTACACCACACACTGGGAGCTCTGTGTAGATGTAGAGTTATTTTGCTAACTCAACCAAGGAGAGAAGGCCAAGTGACTCTGAGATGAGTTAGAGGCCTGGGATTAAGCCATTTTGAGAGTAAGCCGTGGCCAGGGTCTGTGCAGGGAACTACTGGAATCCAATTCTGCTTTAGAGCCACAGAATAAAGACAAGTCCGGGGAGAGAGGATTTTGTGTGTTGTTTTGGATCCTGCTTGATCACAGGAAGCTAGGAGCTAGTTGCATCTTAGAGTGAACATAAGGGTCCTCTTATGACAACAGTTAACAGAGCTTTCCTCTAGCTTGAGTGAAGGCAGCTGTAAAGCCAGGCTTCCAGTCCCATTCTGCAGCCACGTGTGGCACGCGCCGTGACGGTTCACTTGTAGTCCTGCATTTGGTGCAGAATGAGTGTGTCTGTGTGAAGGAAGCAGGTCGTGTAAAAACGTGCCCTGTGTGGAACCACTCAGGAGCAGCTCCACAGATACGGCTGTGGTTTGGATTCCAGTGTAAGCGCTGGATTCACTCCCCTCAGAACTTGCGTAGAAAAAGTGCTGCTGTTCCTTTCCCTTCGAGGGACATGATCAGATCTATCTTCATATGTAATTCTGTCGCTGCTCGGAAATATTAACAATGGAACTCCTGCATTGTAAACGAAATACGTTAGATAAACTATTAGTGCAGGAAGCATTTAAAAGTGTGGAAGGGAGCTATAAGGAAGGTAGATAAATATTCAGACACATTCATAGTTCACACAGTCTGTGAAATAAAATGTACACGTCAAATGTCAATGTAAATTCTGGAAATGGCCTGACCTGTTTGTGTAGCTGTCCCTACCCGTCTACAAGGGATTTAACCACAACTCTAGAAATACTCTAATCCCTGCCTACAGAGGAAAGGTTAACACATTCTGCAGGCCTATCAATTCCCTTCTCTCCTCCTTGCAGCCTGGCTTGGAGAACAAGTCTACTTTGAGTTCTGCAGCATCCATGGGTGCAGATTGTTGGGTGTAGAGATGTCTGACTCACATCCAAAGGGCAAATAAGGAGAGAACGCTGCTGCTGTCCTGACTGCTAGACTGGGTTTTCTGCTGTGTGTGGGAGGAAGCTGTTTCTGGAATACACATGAAGAATACAGTGGGTCTCTTTGATCATAGTGGGTAGTTGGGATAGGAGAGGGCTGTGCGGTCTCTCTATGGAGAGTAGGTATACCTGGCCAGTAGTGAGCGTGGAACTGGAGGAGAGTCTGTGGGTTATGTGTGGCGTGCAGCTGGCTGAGGTCGCCTGTTTTGGGAAGGTTTCTGCTGCAGGAGGAGTGGGTATTGGACACCGGCAGATTGAAGCTGGCAAGCACAAGAGCTGAGTTGCTTTTAGAAGGTGCCTTGTGATATTTGAGTGTTTCTCTCTCCTGTTTTAACTGTGGCATTCCTTGGCATGCACAGGCTGCAGCTTTCCTGCTCTGATCAAGTGTGTCAGTTAATAATTACACACACAGTGTAGGTTACAGCCATTTACTGCTTCACATACTGTATGTAGCCAGCCTAAAGCTTCCTAAGGAGAGGTCCTGGGGGAGGGGCCAGGGGAAGAAGGCTGCTAGCGTCTCAGCTCAGCTGATCAGGAGTGGAACGGCACCCTCAGGACTCATTTTATCCCATCCAACATATTAAATGGCAACTTCTCCAAACCCAGGGCAGGGAAGCCAGTGTGGGGAGACAGCTCTGATGTGGAATGGGCCCTTCTGAGCCTTTCTGGGCCCCAAGCAGTGATTATGGAAACGCTGATGCTGCAATACAAAAAATGACATGCGAAAAGGCTCATGTATTTTCATAGACATGCAAAAAGGCCCATGTATTTTCTGAACAAATGACACTGCATGAAAGAGTGAATGTAACTGGAGCTGGTTTGGAGCATGACTTTCTCAAGAAATTCTGCTGGATTGGGGGTATTGAAGGCAGAGAATCTCTAGCCGCATGTTGAATCAGTAAAAAACAAATGCAAGTGATTGGCTCAAGGAAGAATTGACAGGCCTGGTGGATGGAGCAAGGGGAAGGAACCTGAGGATAGTGGGTTTCCATGAAAGGGAGATCAGAGATGATCTGCTTTCTTTTATCAGTAACTTCATCAAGGAAATCTGGGCTGAGACAGAACAAGCTCAGTACAGCCTCCTGCTGTTAAACCACCAGAGCGGGGAGCATGACTTAGTGTTGTAACAAAGAAAATTAATTCAAGATGCTACGAAGAAAGAAGTGTCTTCCAAAGTTCGCGTGCATCCCTCTTGTCCAATAGCTGGCTGGCAACCAGCCCTGCAGGATGAGCACTCACGGCGAGGCTGGTACCAGCATTTGGGAGCTTTGGTCCATGGTTCAGGTATCTCAAGAAACAAAAGAAGCCCAAACTGCACGTACTCTGCAACTGTGTTCAAAGCTCCAAAGCCTCAGGTCTCTCCCTTCCTCCCCCTCCTCCTGCAATCTGAGATTCCTCTTGCATCCTGGGATACTGGTGGTGGTAAACAGTGATAGCAAGGGTGGCATCTCTGTGCTCCGTCCGTTCACCTTCGTCTGTGTGCATCTGGAGGGCAGGTTCATCTGATGGAAAGGAATTGGATAAATCTGACTCTTGGCCTCCCCAGTCTCTTTTCCTCCCTCCTTGGTCCAACAGCCTCTGCTGGTTATTACCGTATATACTCGTTCATTAGCCCGTTCGTTTATAAGCTGACCCCCCCAAGATCGTTTGCTAAAAATAGCAAAAACTGCAGGACCCTTTCATAAGCCAACCCTATATTTCAGGGGTTGGCAAACTTTGGCTCCTGGCCCGTTAAGGTAAGCCGCGAGTGGGCCTGGACGTTTTGTTTACCTGGAGCGTCTGCAGGCACGGAGCCCCTCAGCTCCCAGTGTCCACGGTTTGCCGTTCCCAGCCAATGGGAGCTGCGGGGGAAGTGGCACGTCACTTCCCGCGCAGCTCCCATTGGCTGGGAACAGCAAACCGCGGCCACAGGGAGCCGAGGGGCTCCGTGCCTGCAGACACTCCAGGTAAACAAAACGACAATGTATTAAATATTCAATTGAATGATTCCATTGAGTTTAAAATAATCAAAATTTGGCATAGACCTGTTCATAAGCCGACCCCCGCTCCTTGATGCATCACTTTTTTACCAAAAATATTCGGCTTATGAATGAGTATATACAGTACTTCCCCAGTTTCTTCTCATGTTTCAGCCAATTTACATTTCTACAAGCACATCGGGAGGGCATCTCTCGTGATTGAGAATAGCCCCTCACCATATTGTAGGAGTCTCTGGTGTCTGGCCTGTTACAATATGTCATCAGCAAGGGGAGCTCATGGGTGGCCATCTACAGTGAATTTTCCCATCTTCCCTTGGAGAGGGAAGCCCTGGTGTGTATGGACAATGTAGAGTTTTATCGTTCATGTTGGTCAGGGCTGAGACTGCTTGAAGAAGTTATAGGATGTCAGAGAGACCCTGGCAGGTTAAATAAACCCACCTGCTCTGGGTTACTAGGGAACCAGAGATCCTGGAAGCTTGCAGGAGTTTTTACAATCTATCTTCTCAATATGCTGTTCACATCTCTGGTCTCCCTTCCCTCTGAGCAGGGGGAACACAGTATTGGTCAGAGGGTCCCGCTGGGCTGGGCTGGAGGGAGACAAGGGGGCTTCAAATTCTACGGGAGTAGGGGTACCAGGAAATGCCTCACCATGTGGGTCAGTGTCTCAGGCTGGGAGAGGTCCTCCCAGCAGAGCCAGGTGTGAGCAAGGAATGAACTGGTTCCTGAGGATCCCAAACATGTCCCTTCAGCCTCGGGTTCCCTTGGGGTGCCCAGCTCAGCCCCAGCAAGTTATGGGATGTCGCCTGGTCTGACCCACCTGCCGTCCAGTAGCCTCAGGCTATGGCAGTCTCGCCTGCTGGAGTGGCCTGTACCATTGTCCGCAGGGGGAGTCTCACTTCTCCTGTTCCTTTGCAGAGCCCTGTTTGACTATGACAGGACCCGGGACAGCTGCCTGCCAAGCCAGGGGCTCAGCTTCTCCTATGGGGACATTCTGCACGTGATCAATGCCTCTGACGATGAGTGGTGGCAGGCGAGACTAGTGACCCCCCACGGAGAAAGTGAGCAGATCGGGGTCATCCCCAGCAAAAAAAGGTGAGTGTCCCTCAGCAGCCCTGCTCCCCTCTCTCCACAATGGATCGGGCTAAGCGCAGGGACTGGGCCCCATGTGGCATTGCAGGGACCTGCTCCAGCTGCTAGGAACCATCGGTGGTGGTGGTGCCAGGGACTCCCACCCCCAGCTGTGTGTGTGACACCCCCGCGGGCAGCGGCCAGGAGGCGGCTCTCACTGATCCCCTGCAGGGCTGTGCACCATCGAGGTCGGAGTGAATAGGAAGCAGGGGTTGTTGATAGGTCTGCAGTGAGACCCTTTCTCCTGAAGCGACCTGGATTGTGAATTCCCGGAAGAGCAGCTGAGGAGACGAGAAGAGCAGTTGGTCCTGTTCAGCCGGGTGAGAGTCTGGCTCTGCCATGGTTGAAAAGGGGAGTTGGGGAGTCCCCAGCCCTGCCAGCCCTGAGGAGCTCAAGGCCCCTGATGCCAGAGCCATGCAGCCTGTGCCTTGTGTGCCACCGAGGATCTGTCTAAGCCAGGTCCCATCCGATGTGAAACCGCAGAGCCCAGAGAGAGGAGGAACCAGCTAACCACCAGCTCTGCTTGTGGTTTCTGTGGGTTTCATGTCAAAACAGATGCTGGGGTGGGTGAGACAGGAGCGATGTTTTGCTCCCCTCTGCCGCTAGGCAAAGCAGTTGGGACGTGCAGGTGCCAAGGGGTACGGGGGCTCTCTGCCTTTTGCAGGGGCAGTGCCCAGTTCTTGCTGGCAGAACCGGATCCGCCTGCTGCGGGGAGAGGGGGTCCTGGTCTGCAGAGACAGAGAATGTCCTTTGGGCGGCTTTCTAGTGCGACGGGGTGAAGGTCTGGGGCAGAGTTCAGCCTCTCTAGTCGTGCTTGCTCCCTGGACAATCTCTGCACACGGGAGGGTTGTGACCTAGCATAAACCCCATTCCTAGTTCCAGGGGGACCAGCTGAGGGGAGGGGAGAGGCTTTCCGTGTCCTCACCCTAATCCCTCCTAGAGGTGAGCTGTTGTGCTGTGCGCCTCTGTGCAACATGTCTGTCCATCTGTCTCCTCCCTCGGGAGTGCCTGGGAAGGGGCAGCCCCACGCCCCCTCTTCCCCCGAAGGGCTCTTCGTGTTGGGCACACTGTTCAGTTGAGCAGCTTATTGCGGGCTGGGCTCCCCACTGGCTCCTCTCTCCTCCAGGTTCCTGGCGCTGGTTAGACTCATGACAAGCTGCCTGGTCAAATCGCTGCTAATAGCAGAAGCTGCTCAAAGGCCCAGAGCCGCCTCCAAGTGTTCTCTCCTTACAGATGGCGTGGTCAGGTGGTTTGGGTGCCAGAGGGAGCTTTATTGCATGGATGGGGCGCAGAGGTGACCCTCTGCCCGTTGCTGCCCACCGATGTAGCTCAGCAAGCACCGTATGGAGAGGAGCGGGGCAGGGCAGCGAGTGCACACACATGAACTAGGGCTTTCTCTCGTTTGACTTGAATCAGGGTGGAAAAGAAGGAGCGTGCAAGATTGAAAACAGTGAAGTTCCACGCCCGGACTGGGATGATTGAGTCCAACAGGGTAAGTGCCAGAGCGGGGGTGCCCGGGATGGCCTGAGGTGGAAGCTAGAGGGGCGAAGGAGCGTCCAAGGCTAATGTTGTAACGCTCCTCACTCGGGAAGATAGCCAGAGCGTTCCTGAGTCGAGACCAGTTGGACTCGAGTTGTGTGTGGCTGGGCTGCTTCTTAGGCTTCTGTTCAAACTGCACAGCGGATCACCTGCCTGGCTGCAAATCTTCAGAGCTGGCAGCCTGGGGTGGGCCAGGAGATTTCAACACAGACACTTCAGCTTGTAGCAGAAGTTCCCTGTGACACTGTGTGTGACCCCATAAGCTGGGGGTCAAGCCCTAGATCGCTTGTGAACAAAAGATGCATCGCAAAACACCCTGGCTGGGTGGAGCTGACCTCAGACCGTCTTGCACAGGTGCATGTGACTTCCCTACGATGGGAGGCTGGAGGTCAGAGCCTGGCTGCTTAATAAAAACACTTCAGACTAAGAAGGGGGCTTAGGGACATGGCCTCGCTCCTGTGGAAAGCGGATTGGGTAGTCAACCTTCCAACATCCCTACAACATTTTTCTCTACACTTAATTTTTCTCCTGCATTATAGTTTCCATGTAATCTCCATGATTTCATTTGAGGGTGATTGCCCTGCCACAGATCCTCATTGTCTCTTCATTTTAATTTTTCGTGCATGCGTTAAACACCATTTGTTTTTTCTGTCCTCCCTTCCATCTCCATGTTCTTCACAGTCGATCAAAACGAAACGTAAAAAGAGTTTCCGCCTCTCCCGAAAGTTTCCATTTTACAAGAGCAAAGAGAACCTGGCCCAGGAGAGCAGCGGACAGGAACGTAAGTAGCCGCTGGCCAGAGAGGGCAAAGTGTGCAACCCCCACCCAAACCCCAGCGCCTGCTCCGTGTGGCGGGCTGGGCTGAGTGCATTTCTCTCGCCAAAGAGCCTGCATTCAAAATAGCTGGGAATTCCGTTACATTGGGCCAAACGGCACAACTCCACCCTTTGAGAACCGTTCTGGGAGCCTTCTCAGTTGGAACTGGCTCAGCAAGCAGATAGAGGCAGGATGGGACTTGCTGTGGGACCAGTGGGTCCCTCTGCAACTGCTTACCAAGCTCTGGCTGCACCTCCCCGAGTGTCCCAGTGGCTTCCCACCCATGTTGAGAGACAGACCCAGAGCCTGCAATGGGTTCCCAAGCTCAGGAGACTCAGATGGAGTGTTGCCTCTTCTCCCGCTGCCTAGCAATGGTGGAAGTGGAGATTCCTGCCTTGCCCTCTCCTCCAAAGCTGTTCCAGGGACAGTGACACTCAGGCTGGGCTCTGGCCATCACAGCCATGGCTGGCATTCTAGAGATCGCATAGAACAATCCGTGTCCCTGGGCGAAGCCAAGCCAAGCCCGGCCTGCCTGCCTGTAGAGAAGGGGACATCTCTCCTACCTGCCTCATCCCTTCCCTAGTGCTCGACTCCCAGCCACGGGTGCTGTGTCAGCAAAACTGCCTCTCCCATCTGCTGCTAGTCTAGCTGCCTCTGGCCATGGCCCAGGATTTCTATCCAGCCTCTGGGCGATGGAGACCTGCCTGGCACACTCTCAGTTGTTTGGTGTTTTCATCCTTTCACAACTTCTCAGCACATGATCAAACCTCTACTCTGCCTTTCTCTGCTCTCCCTGATGTGCCAGGGGCTCTGCCTTCCCCCGCTCTCAGAACAAGGCGAGGGAATATGGTGCTCAAAGGCTTGTGTTTAATGTTGTAAATGGGCAGGTGTGAGTGGGTGCAGCCCCTTGTCCCGCTCCTGGAATTGGGAAACGGCCTTGCCGTCTATAGCGAGAACCTGGCAGTGCTCATCTGCGTGAACCAATTAGGAGTAGTGAATCCAGCCAGCTTTTGTTATGTGACCATCTGCTCCAGAAGCACCTCTGTGGGCGAATCACTGTGGCCCGCAGAGCTGTCCTGTGCCTGGCTCCCTTTCTGGAGGAATTCCAGCTGCCTGCAGAGACAGTGGCACGTTCCATAGTGACTCTGGCACCATTTCCCAGAAGGTGGTAAGGCATGAACCCCTGGCTGGCAGCCTCATTGCACTCTCCCTGCTGGAAGGTCAGACCTGTTCATGGCGTCTCGCCCATCCCGCTTCCCACATGGAGCTAGGAAGCTCCACATGAGGACAAACCCTGGATGGGGCCACGCTCTGATGGTGCATGGCTGTGATCGAGGACCTCTGCTCTGACACCCCCGGCAAACCCCCTGTGTTGAATGGAGGGTGTTCAGAGTGGGGCAAATGGAGCAGAGAGATCAGGACTGTCAGAGGCTGCCCACCCACCCCAGCACATTCTCTACAGGGTAGCAGCTGAACTGAGCATGTGTTACTGTCAGTGTGGTGAAAACGGCAGTGTGTCTGGGTGCGAAGAGCTGTGCACTCCGGCGCAGGAAAGCGCAGTCGATTCAGATCAGTCAGAGAGGCGTGTGGACTGTGCTCCTCTGAGGAACTGAAGGGTTCAACACACAAACCTACAAAGTATTTCTACAGACAGGTTTGCTGGCCAGTGAGCCACTGAGGGAGGTGTTCCTAACCTGTGTTCTGGGCTGCAGGGCCACTCGCCTGGCACTGCCCTTCCTCTGCACTTGCTACACGGCATCAGCTCTCAGTAATGCATTGGGTGCTTTGTCAGCAGTGTCCATGTAGACAGCTGTGGTCTCACAGGTAGGAGAGGAGGCGGGGCCAGGCAGAGCGAATCCACCTGCCAGGCTGCATTCCCGTGTCATGGTGCACTGCTCAGAATGGTCTCTGCTCTGCGGCTCAGTGCAGCTGGGGCCAGGACCCAGAGCCTGTCCACACACCACCTGCATGGTGTCTCACTTCGCTGGCACAGACCTCCATCTCGTGTGTTTATGGAGGGAGAGCAGCCAGATTTTCAAACGAGTTCAGTACCCAACCTGCTGAGCTCTTCTAAAAATCTGGCTCTGGGTGAGTCCAGCACGCCTGTGTTCCTTCCTGGGCCTGACTTCAGCCATAAAAGCTGTATGTGCATCTGCATACTCCAGGGCCTCTGGCGTAGGTTGGTTGGTGACTTGGCTGCCCAGTGCGCTTGCTAGACGCAGCTGCATATGTGTGATTGCAGGTGTTATAACAAAGGTAGGACAGACCCAAACTGCACTGGCTAAATGAATATGCAAATCCTCCTTAGGAGGGCGGCCCCCTCTCTCGGCTCCCCCAGCTTTGCCAACGGATTGTGAAATTCCACCGTCCCCTCTGCTCAGGGTGCACAGCTCACAGTGCACCAAGGTGTCCGTCCCCAGTGGTTGTAGGGATTTGTGGGGGAGCGGGAGCCATGTCTGGGAGAGTCCCTGGGGAGGGGGCTTGGCTTGCTGCTTTCCCTCCTAGAAGGGTTTGTGGTTGGGGGATGGCTTGCTTGTAGAAGGTGGCATCAGGCAACTGAACATAATTGAATTCATGACTGAAGTGGATTCACCACCTGCCTGTGGGCTCTGTAAAGTCTGTTTGAGGGCTCATTCTCTGCCAGCTCCAGGTTAGCATGTGCTCACGGTGTGGGGGGGGGGAACCCCACTCCCCATCTAGTTCCTGTTGTAGGTAGAAACTTGCAGCCAGTCTCCCTCCCTTGAAATGCTTCACAGCACTTGACTAAATCTGCTTGTGGAGTGCTCGTCAGGGAGCAGAGTCCTTCCTCTGCGCACTCTGCACGGGGAAACGTTGGGATTAGGGGAGCTGAAGCAAAGACCTGCAGAGGGATTTTCAGTGCTCCTCAGCCCTTCCAGGGAAGCTGAACAGCTCAGCCTGGGATTGTACTAGAGCAGGGGTGTGGGCAGAGGGCTCTGGGGCACAGATCCCTCAGACACCTGGAGTGGGAGATGCAACGTACCTGGCCTTCACCAGTCCATCAAAAAGCTGAGTGAGGCACATTCTTGGGAAGGCCTCCCCTCAACTTCCAACAGCACCTCTGGGATCGGAGCAGCTCACTCAGGGGTGGAAGTTAGCCTGCTGCAGGGGGCCAACTCTTCCTCCGCAAGAGCCTTCCCAGAGTGCGCTCGATGAGCAGGTGGCCTGAGGAGGAGTCCGGCACACAGGCACCATTGGTCTCTGGGCTGTGGTTTTGGCAGGGCTGCCCTTGGCCCTGTGGGGGCTGGTTAGAGGCCCTGCGATGGCCATGGGCTGGGTGAGAGGACACGGCTCAGCTCAGCAGTGCGAAGGCTGGCCGTCCTGCCTGCCCCAGCAAAGACACTTCTGAATTTTGTAACCTCACTTGCAATTGCAGCTCGCAGCCGTTCTGCACTCCTGTCACTAATGCTCACCTGGCTCTGTCTTCTTCCTCTCCTCTCTCTCTGTCTCTCACTCCCCTCTCTCGGGCTCTCTGCCCCTTCCTGCGGTCTATGAAATCAGGACTTCCCTGGGTTAAGTGACGATTATTATGGAGCAAAGAACCTGAGTAAGTCTCATTTAAATGCACATCGTTGGCTCTCCGTGTCTGGCATGTCTGGCACTGCGCCGGGGGGAGGCTGGGGTCCAGGACTGGGAGTTAGTGCTGCTCTTGATGTACAGTGCTAGTCACGCTGAAGGCTTTGCTCTTGCTTCTGAGGCTGTGGGTTCCAGTCCCAGTCAGTGGAGGTGGAGGGGGCTGGGCTCTGGGGGAGGGAGAACTGCCCCTTGTGCTGCTCCCATGGTGAGTTAGAATTCCCTAGCAGTGAGTGACGCAGCCCTGCCCTCCAGACTGCAGGGTGAGCTGCTCTGTTGCCTCTTGTTAGACTGACGGTCACAGCTGAGCTTGGATCCAGCGGCTCCCTGCTCTAATGCCAGCCCAGATGAGTTAGCGTCAGGGCTGCACTGGAGATGGCTGCCGGCAGGCAGTCGGGCAAGTGACGGGCCACAGGCGTGTCACTAAGCAGGTAGCTGCGTCTTTAAGTGCTACCTGCCTGCTCCCCGTGCCGGGTGCGTGCACATGTACCCTGAGCTGTGGAACGGCTCCTCTTCCTGACTCCCTTTGGGGAGACGATCTTCACAGCTTCCGCTTAGAGGCCAGCTCTATGCAAGCGGTCCCCTGGTTGCCCACACCTTCGGGACCAGCACAGCCCCACGCCCCTGAGAGGTGCAGGACGAGTGAGTGACCCAGTGTCTGCGGAGGGGCCGTAGCATTGGAAATGGCCTAAACAAGCAAGGCCCCGAACTCTGTTCCGTCTTGTCAGTGTCTTGTCTCTGTGAGTCCCCCTGTCCCCCCAGGCTGGTTTGCCCTCGTCAGACTGCACTTTGCTTTAGGGTTTGTGCTCGTGTATCCGTGTGCTGCGGCAGCTTCCCTCCTCTGCTCCCCATCCCTGCATGACACCTGGCCCAGGGGGACTCGAACTGGCAGGGCCATGCCCCATGCCTCTCTCTGTGGGTCTTGGCCCTGTGAGTCCGGGGGGGGGGGGGGGAGGCAGGCAGTTCCCTGCTCTTGGAGATGCTGCAGGATGAGGCCTGGTGCATTCCCTGGGGAGGCCATTACTAATGCCAGGGGCAGAGCTGCTTCCCATCCCTGTGCACGCTGCCTGGGGAAAGGGAGCCCTGTGAGCTCGTGCCCACTGGGTACAGAGAGAGCCCTGCCTCCGGCGTTCGCATCTTCCCCCTTTCACCCTTGGCAGGGTGTCCCAGACGCAGTTAACTGGATTTCCCGGTTGAAGCTACTGACTGAAGGACCCAGAAACAAACCTCCTGCAGTGCGCCCTACCCCTGGAAATGCCAGTTCTAATGCAGGAGTAAGGGATGGGGGCTGAATCTGTAAGAGGAATCTCACTGGGTCTACAGACTGCCATTGGCTGTGGGGGCCCCAAGGCTGTGCTCGACCATGCCCTCTGCCTGTGTCCTGTGGCCAGTAGCGTTGGGCCACTGTCTGTCTCCTACCCCATGTGCCCTTTGTGAGTTCCTGGCTGCACGTGTTCTGAATTGGCGTCTTTTTCTTGTTGGTTTGCAGAGGGCGTGACATCAAACACCAGTGACAGCGAGAGCAGTTCCAGTAAGTGTCTTTCTCTCCTGCTGTCTCTCACCTCTGTGTGTGTGCGTTCTAAGCATTTTCATTCCTCTGTTGTCCCCATGGTGTTTCCTGTTCGGAGGCCGATGCTTCCTTTGGCCACTCGAACTGAAGGCCCTAGAGATGCTGTGGCCTGCTCCCTCGAAGGGATGGGAGCTTTTTGCCAGGCCTGGTTAGCAGTGTCCTTAGTGGCAGTGATGGGATGCAGTGACATGGGAGCCATGAGGTGTTAGAGGTCACTCTTTGACCTGTCCCAGCAGAGGATCCCACCCCAAGGCGCGCTAGTTTTGGGGTGCCACATGGCTCCTATGTCCTGACTTCTAGCCCCTGGGATAACACCCCATAGGTCTTGGAAAGCTTGTGCTCAGAGAGGAAGATCTCTGCCAGCTGCTAACGCCCTGCAGCCCACCTACAGCACAAGCCCACCAGGTGCACTAACAGCTACTGCAGCAATAACGCGCATTCTGCCTGAGGCTTCTCTCTCCTCCTGCCACAAAGCTGCAGCTGTTCTGCTTACGCTTCCAGCTAGGAACTGATCCTGCCCTGCCGTGTCCCCAATTCGCCCTGCCAGGGTGCTCTGAACCAAATGCGCTGGTGGTGCCGGTCAGACAGCCCAGAACGGCCTGGCACAGAAACTGTGTGTGTAATGAGGGCAGTGTCCCCAGCGCCTTTTCTCCCACAAGCCTTCAACCAGGCAGCACCCAGCCCAGGCAGGGAAATGGGTGCCAGGGATCCAGGGCCTCTGGAGTGTCCCCGCAGCGCAGATGGGAGCTGGGTTTACGGTCTCCCCGCACGCTGAGAGGAATGGGTTCCATACAGCTAGCCAGAAAGGGTGAATGGCTGAGTTGGTCCTGCCTGGCTTTGAGCCCAGAATGTGGCTATTCCAGGTGTCATTCAGCTGGTAACCCAGGGAGCAGCCGGGCTGTGGAATCGGATCCTCAGAGCGAATAGTGGCCAGGTTGCCGCTCTGGGCTGGGGGGGGCCATGGGAAGGGAGCCTGCGTCATAGCCCGCAGAAAGAGCGCCCTCTGGTGTTTGCCCTAGTGTTCCAGGCAAACTGCCATGAAACGAATGTCTGACCAAGTCATGGGCCACCTGGGCTTAGAGTGCAGCCCACCCGTTGGCCACAGACTAGCCTTTGGGTTGGCTGCAGGGGCAGCGTGATGGGGGAATGACTCTCGCTCATGTTTCGGGTCTTCCTGGGGCAGTCAGAAAGGAACACTGCCCTGAGGCAGTCCTGGTCAGGAGCAGCACCCCAGGCTGGGACTCTCCTGTGCACTTCACTGTCCAGCGGGGTGGGCAACCCAGAGGCCTTTGGGGCACTTCTGTGTATGGCAGATCCTGGCTGGCTATTGCCTTCATGCCACTTTTTGGTCGCAAAGGGTCGAGGCAGGGGAGGCCCCTGCAAACACTCACCTGCTTCTCCCTGGCTCTATTCCAGAAGGACAAGAGGACACTATCCTGTCATATGAACCAGTGACACGGCAAGAAAGTAAGTATGGGGTGGGGTCTGGAGTCCCAGCTCTACAGCGCGTGGTGGTCTTGAGAAGTGCCTACGCACAGCGAGTCCTTAATCAAACCTTGACTCTCCACCAACACCTAAAACTGGCCTCGGGCAGGCGTGGCTCTGCAGGGACTCCGCTCTCCCGGCCTCCCAGAGCGGCATGTGTTGCGAGGTGTTTAATGGAAACGTGAGCGGAACCGGGCCGCCTGTGCCTGCTTGGGCTGCCTAGCACTCTTGGCAAGCCAAGCAGACACTGCTCATGAAATGCCTCTGGTCAACGGCAAACGCTTGAAACGCTGGCTGTGAAACCGTCATTGCTAAAAATGTAACACCCGCTGCCCTGCCCTGCCCTGCCCAAGGCCAGCCCTCTCTGCGCTGCCCTTCCAGAGTCTTGGGTCCTTCTTGTACCAAGCACCCGCCTTCACCTCAGGCCACCCACCACTCTGTCTGATTCATGCCCCAGCCGTATTGCACCTCGTGACTGCATCAGGTTGAGTGCCTGGGGCCAGAGGCTAGGAGGGCTCATTTCTTTTTAAAGCACTTAGCATGTTGTTGGTGCTTCACCTGTACCAACTCAAGGCAGCGATTCACCCATGAGCTGCCAGTTTGCTGGTTCCTCAGCCAGAGAGTAACACGTCCTATGCTCCAGACACGAGTAGTGCAAGTGCCAGCAGCATGCCTGGGGAGAAGAGGTGCATTCCTCCCCTGGAGCTTGCAGGCCAATGGGAGGTCAGCCTCTCGCACTTGTCTGAGCGGCTGTGGTGGAAGGGCTTGGGAAAAGGGTGTGTTGAGGCAATAAGTTGGGTGCTCTCGTGGAGGAGCGAACATGGAAGTGCATGTGGAGGCACATAGAAGAGGTAATAAGCACTCTTGTGTTCTGCACCATTTGCCTCTTTGGGAGTGTTGCTGATGCGTCCTGTGGGCTGAGCCCAAAGACAAGTCCATGAAGCTGTTTCCGGGTGCGTGGGAAAGGGGTCCTTGCTCTAGAGTGAGACGGGTTCTGTCCTTGGGTAGACTTGGAGCTCTGCTGAGCTTAGTCCCCACTGCAGGAAAAGGGCCTTCAGTATTTCCACAGACCACAAGTGTGAGTGCTGTGCGAATGGCCGTGGTGTATTGACCACAAGTATTCTGGAGCCACATGGCCCACTCCAGGCTTCAGCGAGTGTGGGAGCAGCTGCTGGGATCAGAGACTCAGCCTCAGGGTCGTGGCTTTTCTTGTTTCCAGTTCACTATGCGAGGCCAGTGATCATCCTGGGGCCAATGAAAGACCGTGTCAACGATGACCTCATCTCCGAGTTTCCACACAAGTTTGGCTCCTGCGTGCCACGTAAGTGTTGGCGTTGGTGTCTCTCTCAGGTTGTGAGTTAGTGACCCAGAGGTGTGCTCTGGAGAGGGGCTGCTGTTTCTCCTGCCTGCTGCATCTGAGCCATGTGGTGGCGAAGAGAGGCAAGGCAGGGTCGCTGTAGGTGCCTGACAGGCTGCGGTGGGCTCTGTCTCACGAAGCCCATCTCTTTCAGACACTACCAGGCCTCGGCGTGAGAATGAGGTGGATGGGCAGGACTATCACTTTGTCGTATCCCGAGA
The DNA here is from genome assembly GCF_013100865.1 of Trachemys scripta elegans. Lineage (NCBI taxonomy): Eukaryota > Metazoa > Chordata > Testudines > Emydidae > Trachemys > Trachemys scripta. The sequence goes on along the minus strand of NC_048306.1, from coordinate 1,006,954 downwards.
GCAGATGGAGAAAGATATTCAGGACAACAAGTTCATCGAGGCTGGGCAGTTCAATGACAATCTCTATGGGACCAGCATCCAGTCGGTGCGGGCAGTTGCAGAGAGAGTGAGTGTAAACGTGGAGGCAGCGACACTGCACCAGGGAAGCCCGCAGCTCACCCAAATGATTTCTGACCCTCTCGCGGCTGCACCCATTGCCCATGTAACTGTGTGTGGAGCAAGAGCCAATTGGACACGGATTCCTGCCACGCCATCTGGCCTTGTCCACAACCTCATTACCCAGCCCAGACTGCCCAGTGCTCTGCTGCTAAACCCACCTCTCTCCCCAGGCAGGAGTCCTGCAGAACTCAGGCCTCCTAAGCCACTGGGCTACCAAGGCCACCATTAGCTGCACCAGTGCCTGCTTTATCTTCACAAGCGCTGGTGCAGAGGTTCTTTGCAGTGAGTAGAACAGAAATGCTCTGTGCTCAGAGCATGACACAACCCTTTGCTGGTTTTTAAACAATGTCCTGAACGTTGAAAGGAAGCCCCAGTCCCTTCTCCGGGTGCTGCCACCCTGCCCCAGTTGGGGGTCCATGCTGGGGGTTGGCTTGTATCTTGGGATGGGCATATTCCATCCCTGGTCCTCCTGCTCCAGGCTACTTTCAGAGAGGGAAAGTGACTGACTGAAGCTGGTCCCCTCTTGTGCCCTGCTAGGGGAAGCACTGCATCCTGGACGTGTCTGGCAACGCCATCAAGAGGTTGCAACAAGCACAACTTTACCCTATTGCCATTTTCATCAAGCCAAAATCCATTGAAGCTCTCATGTAAGTGCATATTTTCCACCTACCCCTTGGGTGCGCTAGCTGCAGGGACCAGGAGCCTGCCCTCCTGCTGCTTCTAATTCAGAAAAGGGGTGTGGGAAAGGCTGCTACTGTCGCTGTCATAGAATCACAGAAATGTTGGGCTGGAAGGTACCACAAGAGGTCATCTAGTCCAGCCCCCTGCACTGAGGCAGGACCAGAGTTACCGAAGAGCATCCTTGACAGGTGTTTGTCCAACCCGTTGTTAAAAATCTCGAATGAAGGGATTCCATGACTTCCCTTGGGATCCTATTCCAGAACTTTTCTATCCTCTCAATTAGAAAGTTTTCAGAGTAGAGAGAGGTAAATAGTGGTGTCCCCAAGGGTTCTGTACTGGGACCAGTGCTGTTCAACATACTCATAAATGATCTGGAAAAAGGGGTAAACAATGCAGTGGCAAAGTTTGCAGACGATACAGAATTACTCAAAATAGTTAAGTTCAAAGCTGACTGCACAGAGTAACAAAAGGGTCTCTCCGAACTGGGTGACTGGGCAACATGTAGACAAATGCGAAGTAATGCACATAGGACAACATAATCCCAATTATACTTACACAATGATGGGGTCTAAATTAGCTGTTACCGCTCAAGAAAGAGATTGTGGAGTCAGTGGATAGTTCTCTGAAAACATCTGTTCAATGTGCAGCAGCAATCAAAAAAGCGAACAGAATGGAACCAATAGGAAAGGGATAGATAATAAACCGAAAATGTCATATTGCTGCTATATAAATCCATGGTACACCCACACCTTGAATACTGCATGCAGAGGTGATCACCCCATCTCAAAAAAGAGGTATTAGAATTGGAAAAGGTGCAGAGAAGGGCAACAAAAATGATTAGGGGTACGGAACAGCTTCCGTATGAGGAGAGATTAAAACTGGGACTGTTCAGCTCAGAAACAAGATGGCTAAGAGGGGTGTGATGGAGGTCTATAAAATCATGACTGGTGTGGAAAAAGTGAATCAGGAAGGGTTATTTATTCCTTCTCATAACACACGAACCAAGGGTCACCAATGGAATTAATAGGCAGCAGGTTTACAACAAACATAAGGAAGTACTTCACTCAGAGCACTGTCAACCTGTGGAACTCGTTGCCAGTGGATGTTGTGAAGACCAAAACTATAACTTGTATAATTCACAAAAAAATTGGATAAGTTCATGGAGGATAGATCAATCAATGGCTATTAGCCGAAGATGGTCAGGGATGCAACCCCATGGTGTGCATGTCCCTCGTCTCTGACTCCCCCCCAGAAGTTGGGAGTGGATGATGGGATGGACCACTCAATAAATTGCCCCGTTCTGTTCATTCCCTCTGAAGTATCTGGCACCAGAAGACAGGATACTGGGCTAGATGGACCACTGATCTGACTCATAGTGTACAAACATAAAGATGGCCGTATTGAAAGTTTTTCTGAAATTTTCCTTGCTGCAGTTTAAGACCATTACTTCTTAACCAATGGACATGGAGAACAATTGATCACGTCCTCTTTGTAATATCCCTTCACATATTTGAAGATTGTTACCAGGATTCCCATTAGTCATCTTTTCTTAAGACTAAATAAACCCAGTTTGTTTAATCTTTCCTCACAGATCAGGTTTTCTAGCCCTTTTATCATTTTGTTGCTCTACTCTGGACACTCTCTAATTTGTCCACATTTTTTTAAGGTATTGTGCCCAGACCTGGGCAGAGTACTCAGTTAAGATCTCAGCCACGTAATCCAGGACAGTTACCTACCATGTCTGTTTTATGACATATTAGCTTTTTTCACAACTGTATCACATTGACTTGTGTTCAATTAGTGATCCAACCCCCAGATCCTTTTCAGCAGTTATACCACCTACCCAGTTATAACTATTTTGTAGTCATCCATTCCGTTTTTCCTTCCTAAGTGTAATCCTTTGCATTTGTCTTTACTGAATTTTGCTTGTTGATTTCAGACCAATTCTCCAATTTGCGAAGGTCCTTTTGAATTCTAATCCCGTCCTTCAAAGTGCTTCCAACCCCTCCACGCTTGGTGTCCTCTGCAGATTTTATGAGCATACTCCGCTCTCCATTATCCAAGTCATTCATGAAAGTATCGAATAGTACCAGACCCAGGGCTGACCCCTGCAGGACTCCACTACCTATGTCCCTCCCGGTTTGACAGTGAACCATTGAATGTAGTGTTTCAACCAGTTGTACACCCAGCTTACATTTAATTTCATTTATATCATATTTCCCTAGTTTGCTTTTGAGAATGTCATCTGAGAGACTGTGCCAAAAGCCATACTAAAATTGAGATATATCACTTCTTCTACTTTCCCCTATCCACTAGGCCAGGTACCCTGTCAAAGGAAATTAGGTTGATTTAGCATGATTTGTTCTTGACAATATAACCTATTATTGTCTAGGTGCTTACAAATTGATTTGTTCCAGTATATACCCCAGTATCGAAGATAGGGTGATTGACTACTCTATAATTCCCTGGGTCCTTTTTGTTCCCCTTTTAAAGACAGGCACTCTGTTTGCCCTTCTCCAGTCGTCTGGGATCTCACAAGTGCTCCAGGAGTTCTAGAAGATAATTGCAAATGGTTCCGAGTTCGCGTTAGCTAGTTCCTGAGGTACCCTAGGGTGAATTTCATCAGGCCCTGCTGACTTGAATACAGCTAGCTTATCTAAATATTCTTTAACCTGATCTTTTCCTATTTTGTCTTGTGTTCCTTCTCCATTGTTTTTAATATTCATTGTGTTAAGTATCTGGTGATAGTTTACCTTTTTAGTGAAGACTGACGCAAAATAGGCAATTAATACCTCGCCTTTCTTCACATCATCATTGGTTAGCTCTCTCTACCCATTAAGTAGAGAATTTACATTTTCCTTCACCTTTCTCTTGCTCCTAATGTATTTAAAGAACCTCTTCTTATTGCCCTTTATGTCCTTTGCTAGGTGTACTTCATTTTGTGCCTTAGCCTTTCTGATTTTCTCTCTCCTGCTTGTGCTATTCTTTTGTACTCTTCCAAAGCAATTTATCCGCATTTCTGGTTTTTGTAGGATTCCTCTTTTAGGGTCACTAAGGCATTCCTGATGGAGTCATAATGATCTTTTACTTTTTTTTCTATCTTTCCTTCCCATTGGGATAGCCTGCAGTTGTGCCTTAAATATCATCTCTTTGAGAAGCTGCTAGCTCTTCTCAACTCCTTTGTCCCCTTAGATTTATTTTTTCCCCATGGGACCTTACCTACCAGTTGTCTGAGTTTGTCTGCTTTTTAAAAGTCCTTTGTGCTTATTCTGCTGCTCTCATTCCTTCCTTTCCTTAGAATCATGAAATCTGTCCTTCAAGTAGTGTCCCTGTGGGCACTCCACTCCAGGTGCGCCGGTGCCTTTGATCAGAGATGTTTGGTAGCAATGCCCCCACACATTCATGCCCTGGGCGGAAAGTATAAAGGGCTGCGTGGATGAACAGCCATCGGTTTCTTTTCAGCCACCTTCAGTCTGACAGAGTCTGCTGTGTGCCTGTTCTCTTTAATGGTGATTTTAGCAGTTAGTATCTAGTTAGTTCTCGGTAGTGTTTTATAGTTCCTGGAACAGTTGTTCCCTTTTTTCTTTCCATTTTTTAAGGAAAGATTTTATATCTATAAAATACTTTTATTTTTGGTTATTTTGCTCAGGGATGCCAGATATTTAAAAGGCGCCTCTCTCACTGCGAGGCTCTCCTGAGCAGTACGGGCGTTCTTAATGCCTCTGCTGTTTGGGAGAGGCTCCTATTTCCCTGTAAGTGCAAGATCTGCACTTTTTTTCCCAAGGGTACATCCTGAAAAAATAGGGAGCCCAAGTTTAAACTGATGATGGAGCAAGCCTTAAGACCAGCTTTGGATGCAGGGACAGAGGACCCCCCCCAGTATAGCTAGCACTTATATGTATATAGTGAAAACCAGTAAAAGTTTATTTAACAAAGTGCAGAGATTCAAGTGACCACAGTAGAAGTATTGGAAACAAATGCTGTATATAAAAGTAAATCATGATGTGCATTCTAGAACCTACACTTACGTCACTAGCTGCTTTTCTCTCTTACAGAGCAGTGGTCACCCAAAGTCCTTCCAGCGTTTTACACTCAGGCTTGGCTGGGCTCTTAAATAAGTCACACTGTCAGCTTGCCTCCTTGATAGAACAATCCACTGCCCTTATTTCTAAGCAGGACACCCCTGCTGGCTGTCTTTTTCCTGTACACTCCTTTCCGGTAGATTGTGAAATCTCTTAATCAGCATCTGGCTCAGTCTCCAAATCGGCCTACGTTGGCGGACGTGATACACAGTGGCCAGATAAGGAGATAAGCATCTGTTACCCCATGCCTGAAAGGAACCTGTCCGAAACATGCTAGGTCCTGGTTACCTGTCTTAAGAACATAATTTTCACTCTAGACACGCAACTTCTTAAATATGATCCATCCATCCATTTCACAGTGATTGATGACCAGTGGGCTACTGGCTCTCTGCAGAGACCTCAGACCCACCCTTTTGTGAATTACATCCAACCCATGGAATCTCTGTAAAACTGTGACTCCTCTGTGCCCTCTGCTAGTTTGCACTACAAGGTTCTGGGGTCACATGCACTGCAGCAGAAGGCTAGGGATTGCCTGGGCTTCCTAGCATACCTCTGTTCTTTGGGTGAAGTGGAAAGATGTTGGTGCTGGAAGGAATTGCTGGAGCTGGAGTTGTATTGCACAGGGCAGCAAGAGAGCACGTGAAGTTCGATATGTGACCCAGTCTCTTGCAATAGAAGTCTGTAGGGGCTGCACTAGGGCCTAGCTCGCTGATGCATGGAGGGTTCCCAGCACTGGTGGTGGCGGTAGCTTTTGGCTTGTTGTTTTAAGTAAAAAGAAACACATTCAGACTGTTCTCATCCATGCCTGGCAGGGAGATGAACCGGAGACAGACATATGAACAAGCCAACAAGGTCTTTGACAAAGCCATGAAATTGGAGCAGGAGTTTGGAGAGTATTTTACAGGTAAGAGTCCTGGATGGGCAGGAGTGACCCCATCAGCACCACCTTGCTGTCAGTCATGGGACTCTGTCCCTCCGAAAACAAAAGAATCAAGAAATGGATATGAGTCTGTGAATGTGGCTCCATGGAGGGGCCCTTCAGCTATCCGGAGGTAACGGCAAACCTGCCCTCGAGACGCAGAGGGAGGCAGCCATACAGGATTTTCTGAATTGCTGAAGGCAGCAAGGAGAAAAGGGGCCAATAGAAAAGCAAGACTTACAAATGCTGCGGAAGGACTGCATAGGACCAGGGATTTTAGCACATGAGGGCAGGGAGCACTAGAGAGAGGAGGACCATTTAAAAGAGTTGAAGGATGAAATTAGTGACTTGATGGGTGAAGACTGAACTGCTTTTTACAGTCCGTCTTCAAGAAAAGCATGGGCACTTGGCTGCTTAGGAAGAGAAGGAGCATTTGCTGAAGGGCCAGTAAGAGAGTACTTGGCAACTTGTGCCTCCACAGATCAGCTGGCCAGCACAGCAGGTGTCCGCGCGCGTTACGGAAAATAGCGGACATGCTGTACCACACAATTATTTCTGGAAAATAATGGGCAGCTTTGGAGGCACCAAGGCTGAAGGGGAGCAAACGTGTTACCAACTTGAAAGGAAAGGAGTGATCCCACCAGTTGCCATTTCATATGCCAGACTGCTACGCTAGGAACTTTCCCAGCCAAAACACCTGCCAGAGGAGGAGTTCAGGCTAGGATGGGCCAGTTACTGGCAAGTTAAAACCCTCCCCAGAATATTGTCCTTTCACAAAGGTGAGCAGGAGAAGCCCAAGGAATTCCCAGTGCTTTTTGGGTTGCTTTTTGATATGCTCATGCCAACAGCTGGGGGGGGAAACAGGCGAGGCACACCGTGTCTTTATTTGCTACCAACAGACAGTTTCATGTGGAAAATAAGTTCAAATTGGCTCATTTGAGCTGAAAACGTGGGTAAAACCCATAAACAGGGTGCTGATAACTGGGAGCATCTCAAGGGGAGAGAGGGGCCTCTTTGGGAGCAGCGGAACTGGGGTGAGGCAGACCTTATGTAACATGTTTGTGATCATAGAGACAGGGTGAGCAGCACATGGGTGACGTTCCCAGGTGACACTAAATTGGGAGGAGGCTGGAAACATGGGCAGGAAATAATGGAATGGGATTCTGCTGGGCAGGGGAACCCAGGGGAGCAGGAATGGCAGAGTGAGCCCTGCAGCAATAAGGGAGAGCAGATTCAATTATCTTGCAATGTAAGATAGCTGCAAAAGAGCCACTGTGATTCTGGGCTGCATGTACAAAGGCCTCGTGTCATGGACATGGAGGGGGGATGGACTGCCTGTCTGTCGGGCTCTGGTGCGACGTGGGAGCCAGAAAGATCGACAAATTGTGAGGAGTCCAACAAAAAGCAACAAAACGATCTGGGGGCTGGAGCAAATGAGTTCTGGGGGGAGAGAGAAAAAGCCAAATCTGCCTGGTTTCATTAAGTGTTGGTTTTGTCCTATTGAGTTGGACTCAATCATCTACAGTTAAGTGAAGGTATGTTATCGGAGAAATAAAATGGGATTGCAAAAGGGAAAACACATGTGTGAACTTGAAACTTTTGGGCAGTGAGATGCGCTTGGCTGGGGAATCCTCTCCCAGGAAGCCCCAAGAACTTCTCCCCTTGGGAGCTGGAAGCTAAACTAGGTCCCTGGGCCTGCTGGAAGCTGTAATGAGCCAGTCTTTATGAAAGTGCCTGCAGCTCCTGCTCAAAGGTGGATGAAGTAATGAATACAGAGCTCCCAAAGGCTCTGTACCTAGTGTGTTTTAATGAAATTGTCTGAAAAGTTGATTCTCAGCCCCTTGTTGAGAGACTAGTTGGTACTTTGTACACATGAAAAGAGTATGCCAACATGAGATCAGCATGAGCTCTCCCTAGAATTAATCTGCTTGGAGGTACTCTGTATCCTTAACTCTCCATGTCCCGGTTTGCCTGTTGTTCACCTAGCGCAGATCCAGAACTACTTACAGGATTCGCTCAGGTCTGCTGGTAGCCGTGCCGCACCGTTCTCTCCCATCCCTTCTGGCTGCTTTGCCTCACTCGCTGGGCGAGGGACCTTTGCATGGCATGTGCAGGTGTGGTGCAGTGTTGCCTGATGTTGACTGGCTTGTTCTTTCCCTTTTTAGCCATTGTACAAGGAGACTCTCTTGAAGAGATATACAACAAAATCAAACAGATCATCGAGGACCAGTCTGGGCACTACATCTGGGTCCCATCCCCTGAGAAACTCTGAAGACTTCCCCCATCAACTTCCTTGTGAGCAGATGTCTGAAATCCCTCCCTCACCTATGCCCCAAGGGGGTGGACATGAATACTTCTCCTGCCCCCTTTTTTAGATCGTCACAAGATTGAGTTTTCTAGTCCTGTTTCTTTTTGTTGGGATGAATCAATCTCACTTACCACGTGACTGTCCCCACCATTCCTGCATGGACCTTCCCGCTGCTCCATTAAAGACAGATGAGATCCCATTCAAGTCGTTTTTTATTATTATTAAAATTTAACCCAAGAAGCAAGATGTGAGGAGGCAGCTGAGGACTTATGTAAAGAACGACTGAAACAACGGATTTTTTTTTTAATGAGCTAGGACTGGAGCTCCTGGGGGCATTTCTCCAAGCATGTGTCACTGCCTTGTAGCTCTGAACAGTGCAACAGAAAGCATTTTATTTATCTGTATATGTAATTTATATATAATATATAAAGATATTATATATATATTATATATATATATATATGTGGACTAGAAAACCTGAGGGACCTCCTAAAACGGTACTATATTATTGCAAGGATCTTTTAAATTGTTGTATCCCAGTCACTGGGCATGGGAGTCCCACTCTGGTCAAGAGGAGATTGAAATGGTACCAAGTGCTTCGGATGCTTCTCACATCTGGTCAGTTTTCTGAGAACCAAAGCCCAGCTCTTTGGGATAGAGCAGAGAAACTGGGATGCCGTGTGCGTGCAGAGAGGGCCGAGGGTCCAGACTAACATGTAGCAGCTGATCGGAGTGAAACTGGAAGACCCGGACTGAGCCGGAGGCTGCAGAGCGAGAGAGAACGTTATTAAATTGCACATTGTTTTACACACCACCTAATGTGTTTGCATGAGAGGTTTCCTTTTTGTTCTATTTTTTTAAGCAGATGTTAAACCAAAACCATATTGTGTTGCTGTGTCAGCTTTTTTTATTAGAATTTTCTCATGTTAATAATGACCTGTGGGTATAAAATCCAGTTTTTTAACTTATTTTTTAAGATGGTTACATTGTAAATAGAATCCAGACCCAGGGTGTCATAGTTAGGAAATAATCTACAGACCATATGGAATGAGCAAGCCAGCTGCTCTGTGCTGCTGCCGGAACACTTCAATGTGGATGCAGCAAATGCCATCCATCTGGTCTCCCTGGGGACAGACACTGGATTTGAATCTGGTGTGTGATAGGGTGAGGGAATTCCAGTCTTCCTCATGAAAGCACACGAATTCCCCTCTGCTGCTGGAAGAAGACCATAGCTGTGCCTGGAATGGAAGCTCACAACTTCCCAAATGAATAATGGAATTTAATACAGAGTTCAGAATTCCAGTAACCGTGAAAACGGCTGTTTCCCCTGCAAGGGGTGAGGACCTTTGCTGTGGAGCAGCTGTGCATGCCGTGCAGCAGGGTCCCTTCCTGAGTCCCTGGGACTCAGCGCTTGGCAGATAGTGCTTGTTCACCTCTTCTGTTTAATATTTCTGCTATTGACAAGTGTCTGCATAAAGCCTGTTCTGAAGTTTGGGATCCACTTTTAGAAAGTCTCAGGAGCTTTGCAGTCTGTTGGGGATGGAAATGCAGACAGAATTGTACCATCATGCTGTATAATCAAGAGATCTTGTGACCAGGTGAGTGGCGTAAGACCACAGACAGGTAGTCTTCCTTGGCCTGAAGCTGCTGCTTTTGAGAAGCACAGGTGTGTGTGTTCGAATGTGGCTCTACCTCAGGAAAAGAGCTTCCAAAGGGATTTGTGGATTTTCCAATCTAGATTTTGTTTTTCAAGTACCCCTAATTCTAGTGCAAGAGCCCTCTCCTCTGCAGGGAAAAATGTAAAAACGTTCGCCATGCCCCATTCCTGTACACCAGAGCAAAGGTCGTCACCCTAAAAATGTGAGCAGGTATGTCTTCCTCCTTTCCAGGTGGTGACAGTTGGATGCTACAGAAGAAAACCAAGCTGTTGCTGACCTAACCTAATAGGATCAGACCACTGCTGTTTCCAGCTAGACAACACCATGCTAACACTGTCCACTCCCTGAGGTGATAGCTGATTGTGTCAGTGTGTTTTGTGCAGTGGCCTCAGCTTTAAATATAAGTGAGAACTGCTGTAAGTTTGTAAAAATACATTCGGGTAAGTGGGAAGTGTCACAGGAGACCAAAAGGGATTTAGCAATCCTGTGAGACTCAAAGCAACGCTGCAAAGCTCATTGATGGAACCACTACTGTTGAGAGGTGGAGCTAAAGGAGAGAGGACTGCTGTAGATTCCGGCCATGGAGTGATGTCCAGTGTTATAGCTACTGCCTGCTCGGTTGGTTCTGCTCTGGATGCCACAAGCCCCATTCTCAAGAGCTGGCTTAAGTGAAATAGGAGCAAGTTCCTAAGATGCTAGTGACAAGGTTACAGCTTCTTAACTTTTTTTCTAAGAGCCTGTCTCCCTCTCTTCTAGTCACACGGAGAAAAAGGCCAGTGTACTCCATGGTATAGGTGAAAGTATCCAGTCAGTCATGACACTAGTTGGTTACCAGTGTTTCTTCCAAGGAGACATATATTTTTAATAAACAGAGAGTTGCAATGAACTCTGACTCAGAAACCTTCTTGTAAAAACCTTTTATTGTGTAGTGGATCCCTGCCCTTTGGAGGTTGATCCTGGCACCTGAGTGGGGCCTAGCTGGGCTGTAGTGAACCGAAGGGTTACGTTCAACATGCCAAAGCCTGGAAATGTTTAGGTTTCTAGGTGGGAGGGAGTGACCCCTAAAAATCAATCCTGAAAAAGAGCAGTTGTTGGGTTTAGATGAGTGACCATAGCAACAAGAAGGCCCCTCTGCAGCTTTACCAATGCCACTAGCTCTTTGAGGTGGGGTTGTGGTTGCAGGCCTTCCCTAATACTGTATCAGAATATATTCTGTGCCCTGCAAGCAATGTGGGGGACTTGTTGTATCACTATTTTTTAATCAGTGGAAATTATGTGCCTTTATGAAACCCTGCTGCATCTGGTCCTGCCTGTACTGCAAAGGAGGGGACGTGGCTTGTTTTTCACTGATAGGAATATGAAGCTGGGGGAGGGTCGTACTAAAATTTAACTTAGTCAGACATGCTATTTGTACAATATTGATGGGCAGAGGTTATAATGACACAGCTACATTGAAGTAAAACATTGGGGATGGAATTGTCTTTACTAAATGTAGTTAAAACCTATTTTTTAAATTCCCAGTGTACTCATTCAGCATGTGAATGGGTTATCTGCTCTCGGGGGGAGAGGCTACTATTGTAATGGTGCATCACTGTACGAGCCCCGTAGCAGGCCCAGCCTCAGAATCCAAAAAAAAAATCAGCTCCCCCATCAAAGGGCTGGAAATCTGTTTCCAAGTAAAGCCTAATTTAAAAAAAAAAACTAGCTCATAAACCATTTTTAAAGAAGCGGTTTCCGGTCTGGTTATTTCTCTTACAGACACTGTAGCAGTGTAAGTGAATAGCGGAGGTTTGATAGAGTTGGAGTGACTGACAGCTCTGACCCTGCAGTTTTCCTTTCAGAAGCTGGAGCTGCAGGAATAAAGTAGCTTTTGAAGAACTGGTAACAGAAAGCACGAAGTAGTTTACTGAGGACTCTCAGGTTATAGTCCACATATTTAATGTTTTGTTTAGTTAAGCATATTAGTGATTATCAGACTGAAAAGATCAATAGTCCCTCTACTCTGGTTTCTGACAGTGGTGTATATACCTGATCCTTCAGGCGTAAAAGCCTCAGAAAAGACAATTAATTAAATAGCATGACAGGGGAGAAGTTCCTTCCTCAATCAGGGCTGTTAGGGGTTGGCTCATGTCCTGAAGGAGGGGTAGTCACATAGCTTACAAACATACCCAAGCCTGCTGTAAATACAGATACCATATAAGTGTAGAAGCCTTTCTTGAATCGTACTGCATACTCCATCCCAAAAATACCGTGTGGCAGCAAGCTCCATACCTTAATTACTCTGGTGTAAAGGTCTTCCTGCCCAACCACGACATGAACAGAAGGGTAACAGTCCTGCCTCAAGTCCTCCAAGAGCTCACTTAGCAGCTAGACCCAGTAAATGAATGGAAAGGTGGTTCCTTTCTCTGCCCCCACTCCAACTGACACTTATCACAGATGCTTCAGGGACAGGCTGGGGTACTCACCTGAAGCAGCTACAAGAGATTGTCTCAGAACAATTTACAGCTATACATGAATGTCCTGAAGTTGAGAGCCATCAGCCCAGCCTGGCTAGCATTTCTGCCTGTTCTGCAAAACTCCACAATGCAAATTCTGATTGACAGGGCTGCCCTTCACTATGGAAACAAACAAGGAGGCACTCAAGCATTCCCTCTTTGCCAGGAAGCCATCAAGTTCTGGAAGTGGTGTCACCATCACAGGATAACGCTGCTGGCTCTACACATACCAGGGGTCAGCAATTACGGAGCAGATTTCTCAAGCAGACCTGCAGTGACCATTTGCAAATGGTTACTGAATGGGTCTGGCAAGCAGCTACTGTCTATCATGGGAGAGCGGGGGTGGGGGTAATTGTCCTTTAAACTTCTGCTCAAGCAGAGATGAGAGCTTAGTCTTGTTTCCAGATATGTATCCTTAAGACCACCCAAGGAGAAAACTATCTTCCTGCCTACCAATTGCCCAGATCCCTAAAAGAGTATACAAGATCAGGCAGTCATCCTGATAGTCCCTTGCTGGCTGAGACAGTTTTGGCCATCAGACCTGCTACAGCTGTCCATGTGGCAACCTATCTCCCAACCAATCTAGATGTAATATCCCAGAACTAAGGTCAACTCCTGTCCCCAGACCCGCAGTCACTGCATCTGACTGCTTTGATGTTGGCTGATTGACCACTGCTAAAAGAGAGGCATTCAGAAAATTCTCATCCAAAGCAGGAAGTCCATCCACCAGGAAGATTTACCTTCCAAATGGAAAAGATTTTTCCACACAGGTGGTCCAAAAGAACATGGACCTAGTACAGGAATATACACTGACAATCCTTGATTATATGCTGCTACTAAAACAGGATCAATTCATATTTAACACTCTCAAGGTCAACCTAGCAGCAATAGCTGTGTGCCACACACTGGTACAGTCACAAGAGACATTCTCTCATGTAACAGTATTGAAATTCCTTTAAGATCCTCCTTCATTCTTGCCCTCAGGTTAGATAGGTTATGTCCTTCCATAGGGACACGGTAGTGGTCAGGCCACAGTCCAAGGTCATCCCTGAGATGGTCTGACCTCCACCTGAACCAGTCGCTCACCTTGTCAGTCTTCATGACGCACTCTTGCTACTGAGAGAGAAGCAGCTGCAGACTCTGGATGTCGGCAGGGCTTTGCTATAATACCTTGATTGGACCAAGCCTTTCTTGCTTCCTCCCTGCCTCTTTGTGGCTATTTCCAGTCATGCAGTCTTTTCACAGTGACTCTCCAACTTGATCTCACTGCATGTCCATCTGCTATTAGCTGACTGGTGAGCCTGTCCCGTAGGGCACAGGGTGTGTCGACCACCTGCTTTAGGAACAGTCCAACTTCTCAGGTTGGTAAAGCTGCAGCTTGGAGTAACTCACTGAATTTTGTTGAACATTGCCCTTGACATGGCTACCTGGGCAAATGCCCATTTGGCAGGGCAATACTCCAATTGTTGTTTGGTATGGCTAGAACGCCACTCCCACCATTCAGGGAGGAATGTTTGCCAGTCACCAACAGTGAGTTCCATGCTTCTTAGTGTAGGCACAATGTGCCTCAGGTGGCACATGACCAGATTCATCACCAAATTTGGTCTGCTGATTGGATCATTAGCTTCCTTGGCACAGGCCAGGTACTGATGGGGCGCACGAAATGAACACTGATCCATGCTCCCCAGCGTCACACTGACACATACTCAAAGGATGGTTCTTTATTTTAAGGTAACTGTGATTCTTCAAGATGTCAGTGCAGATCTGACGACCCACCCTCCATCATCGTTTTTCCAAGTTCACAACTATTACAGGCTTTGAACTGCAAGGGAACTGATGAGGTGTCAGCGTCACTCTGCCCTTTCTGCCTTCAGAGGGGAGCATGAGGCAGCACAGGGCACATGTGCAGCCCCCCGCCCCCAACAACAACTACTGCTATTCAAAGAAATACTGTACAGATCTCACATACAAGAAGGGGATCCATACTGACTACACCATATCATGGAATCACAGGTACTTTAGGGTAAGTAATTCTTCTGTCTAAGTCTGCTACTTCAATTAAATTCTGACCAACTAGCATTGAAACAAAGTCTCTCACTGCTGACTTGAGCCATACTGAAAAGCATCTAGTGCAATATATATAATGCAAGTCAGTTTCTGTGAATGCTGCAATGGCATCTGCTTGTGTCAGTCTTCAGGAAATGAGCTAATTACCAGCTGTAGAACACCTCAGGAGGAGGCCTAGATAAGGGTTCAGAGTAGCAGTCGTGTTAGTCTGTATCCGCAAAAAGAACAGGAGTACCTGTGGCACCTTAGAGACTAACAAATTTATTAGAGCATAAGCTTTCGTGGACTACAGCCCACTTCTTCGGATGCATATAGAATGGAACATATATTGAGGAGATATATATACACACATACAGAGAGCATGAACAGGTGGGAGTTGTCTTACCAACTCTGAGAGGCCAATTAAGTAAGAGAAAAAAACTTTTGAAGTGATAATCAAGATAGTCCAGTACAGACAGTTTGATAAGAAGTGGAGATACTTTATTCTCCCACTTCTTATCAAACTGTCTGTACTGGGCTATCTTGATTATCACTTCAAAAGTTTTTTTCTCTTACTTAATTGGCCTCTCAGGGTTGATAAGACAACTCCCACCTGTTCATGGGGGGGGGGGGGGGGGGTTGGGTGGGGGAGATGGCTCCTCAATATATGTTCCACTCTATATGCATCCGAAGAAGTGGGCTGTAGTCCACGAAAGCTTATGCTCTAATAAATTTGTTAGTCTCTAAGGTGCCCCAAGTACTCCTGGTTTTTTTTGTAGATAAGGGTTGGCTTCCACCTGCTGGGTGGAGATGGGGCATCACACTGCAGACTGGTTATTAATCAGGCCCCCACAACCATTAGCTTGGCTTTATGCCACGATTTTTAAAACTAAATGTTGGCTTTTTAATTTGCCCTCTGGTGGTTGAGCCTTTAGGCTTCACATTTCTAAGCTTCTCTAAAATGCCACGCCCTCCTGGCAGTCAACTTTTTATTTTAAATGAAAGCAGTTCCTGGAGCCATGTGAATACCTGATTCTGCCCAGATTGTTGTAGAGAAAAGTGTGAAACTGTGAACCCTAAGCCTGAAAAAACAGAAGGCAAATAATCCAAAATTTATTTTGTTTGTTTGGCTTAAATGATTTTTTTGGGGGGAGAAGTGAGGGAAGGAGAAAGCTTGAGTAGGAACAGGCACCCTCTTGTGCCTACAGAAATAATACGTTCACTATACAGAGTAACATTGCAGCCTGCTTTTTACATTCAGGAGCATCTCTGACCATGAGCTCTGCTAATGCAGCCCTTAACAATTGCAGGGGGTGCAGTGCTGCCTGGCCTCTGCCAATTGTGCACTAGTGTGGGAGTTAAGCACCAGCTGCTGATCTTGTGCACGTATAGCTGAATTATGTCATCTGCCAGCGTTGCACTGTGACACTGATTGTCAACTTTCCTTCCAAAGAGCAGCAAAGCTGACATCTGCAGTAAAGCTGGAGTGATCTTTTCTAGGTGGTAGATGCACTACTATAGGTAAGTGCTCTAAAATCCACATGCTTTCTCAGATTACCTTGGGGAAAAAATCACTGTCCCTCCTGGGCATTTGGGGTAGAGTGAGTGGTCCAAATCTTGAGATCACTTGAGTGCCAATGCCTCTCTCATCGTTCAGCATGAGGTGTAGCAGTGTGCTGCAACTACTCCCTGCCCTTGTCAACCCAATGGTCTCTAACATAATGAAGAGCAGTTGCACTGCATGCAAATAAATGAGGCTACAATTCTGGACCACCCCCCCCTGAAATGCCCATTTACTTAATTGTTCTTCACGTCTGCTTACCATAGGGCAGCCCTCGCTGAACTATATTGTCAGTGTATCCCCGAAGGCACTCTCCTTCCCCACTCAGCTGTCTCTTAAGGTAATCACAACTCAAGCTGTTTTAAGTGAGCATGTAACTAATGTTTTAAGTTCTGTGTGAGACCTACTCAAACATTCTATTTGCTTTTTTGAAATGGCAGCTGCACACCAGTTTTACTGAGCTATAACGCTGCTTGTGAAACACAGGCTGCACCAAGTTGTTTAGGTCAGGTTGTATTAGTCCTATTAAATTTTAGCTGGTGGGGTGGTGTCTGCTCACCCCATCCATCCAGCTGTGGATGGAGGCTCCAACCTGTGTACTGCTTTTGGGGAGGTTAAGGGTCAGCATTGACTAACTCAGGATGTTATATTTAGCAGCTTATAAACAGCAGCACTAGCATTTTGTGTGTGACAGCGTGAGCGAGCCACCTATTCTCTTTAGTATAACAAAGTGAGTGATAGTTGCAATCCTGGCCAGCAGTTCTAAATGCCTGTCCATACCAAAATGGACTGAAAACTAAACAACCCAGTAAATATTTATGTAGGAAGACAACTCTGGCAGCCACAAGATGCATATAGTGCTAGAACACTTTTATTGTTCACATGGCTACTTCCTACATATAAACTAGCCTGGCTGTACAACAGCAGCCCCATCTCATAAAGTTATGACTCAGCTTCTTACCGTTAAATAGCTCTATAGCATGAATACAAGTCCCTGAAGGAAAACAGTTACATCTCCAGTAAAAACTTCCTTAAAAGTACATAGCTTTCAAATGGCCAAGAGGAGCAGGCCCTGGCTGCTGGTCCCAGCACTCGCTGAAGAGCTAGCAGTCTCTTCTATCCAGCTGAATGTTTACAGGGGGTGCCATCATGCTGGCTTGCTGCACTGAGTGTTATTCTTCATTTGGAAGGAACCCCTTTGCTCTGTCCAACTTATCCAGCACCTCGCTGTAAAGACCAATCATCTGGGGGAATAGAACCACCAACAGTCCTCTGAGTAGATAAAGAAAAACAAAGCTCCGCCATTCGATTAGAGGGGAAGGGGCAGTGGTCAGAGCGTGTTCCTACAACCTGAGCTACACACTGGTCTACACACAGTTGGGTTTTTTTAAACCAATGTAACTATATCTGTTTAGAAAGTGATTAGTTAAATCAGTGCAGCCCATCCCTCTTAATGTGCATGCATTTATACCAATGGAAAGGTGCTTACAGCAGTATAACTTTCAACTAGGGCTGTCAAGTGATTAAAAAAATTAATCATGGTGTTAAACAAAAATAGAATACCATTTATTTAAATATTCTGGATGTTTTCTACATTTTCAAATATATTGATTTCAATTACAACATAGAATACAAAATGTGCACTGCTCACTTTATTTTTGATTACAAATATTTGCATTATAAAAAACTAAAAAATAGTATTTTTGAATTCCCCCATTACAAGTACTGTAATGC
The DNA here is from genome assembly GCF_013100865.1 of Trachemys scripta elegans. Taxonomy (NCBI): domain Eukaryota; kingdom Metazoa; phylum Chordata; order Testudines; family Emydidae; genus Trachemys; species Trachemys scripta. The sequence continues at coordinate 989,311 of NC_048306.1, read as the reverse complement.
AATCTGTTACTCATGAAAGTTGAACTTACAAATGTAGAATTATGTACAAAAAATAACTGCATTCAAAAATAAAAATGTAAAACTTCAGCTCCTACACGTCCACTCAGTCCTACTTCTTGTTCAACCAATTGCTCAGATAAACAAGTTTGTTTACATTTGCAGGAGATAATGCTGCCCACTTCTTGTTTACAATGTCACCTGAAAGTGAGAACAGGCATTCGCATGGCACTGTTGTAACCGGCATCGCAAGATATTTACGTGCCAGAGGTGCAACAGATTCAGATGTCCTTTCATGCTTCAACCACCATTCCAGAAGACATGCGTCCATGTGATGACGGATTCTGCTCGATAACGATTCAAAACAGTGTGGACCAATGCATGTTCATTTTCATAATCTGAGTCATATGCCACCAGCAGAAGGCTGATTTTCTTTTTTGGTGGTTCAGGTTCTGTAGTTTCCACATCGGAGTGTTGCTCTTTTAAGACATCTGAAAGCATGCTCCACACCTTGTCCCTCTCTCAGATTTTGGAAGGCACTTCAGATTCTTAAACCTTGGGTCGAGTGCTGTATCAATCCTTAGAAATCTCACAATAGTGTCTTCTTTGCATTTTGTCAAATCCACAGTGAAAGTATTCTTAAAATGAACGTGCTGGATCATCATCTGAGACTGCTATAACATGAAATATATGGCAGAATGCAGGTAAAACAGAGCAGGAGGCATACAATTTTCCCCCAAGGAGTTCAGTCACAAATTTAATTAACACATTTTTTTAACGATCACGGTCAGCATGGAAGCATGTCCTCTGGAATGGTGGCCAAAGCATGAAGGGGCATACGAATGTTTAGCATATCTGGCACGTAAATACCTTGCAATGCCGGCTACAAAAATGCCATGCGAATGCCTGTTCTCACTTTCAGGTGACATTATTGCCTGTAAATGTAAACAAATTTGTTTGTCTTAGCGCTTGGCTGAACAAGAAGTAGTGGACTGAGTGGACTTGTAGGCTCTAAAGTTTTACACTGTTTTGTTTTTGAGAGCAGTTATGTAACAACAACAAAATCTACGTTTGTAAGTTGCACTTTCACAATAATGAGACTGCACTACAGTACTTGTATGAGGTAAATGAGAAGTACTATTTCTTTTATCATTTTTACATTGCAAATATTTGTAATAATAAATTAATATAAAGTGAGCACAGTCAGTATATTTGAAAATGTAGAAAAACATCCAAAAATATTTAATAAATATCAATTGGGATTCTCTGTTTAACAGTGCGATTAAAATTGTGATTAATTGTGGTTAATTTTTTTAATCACAATTAATTTTGTTGAGTTAATCGCCTGATTTAACTGATTAACTGACAGCCCTATTTACAACTGCAGCCACACTAGGGATTGTGTTTCAAAAACTGATAAATTAAATGGGCACAAAAACTACTGACCAGCCTGCAACCAATCAGTGTTAAACTGGAGCCAGTGTAGGGGTGTGTGTAAGATAATGCACGATGACTGCACACATCATCCAGTCTATAAATTGCTGCAGTAGGGATGGGCAGGCTTAAGGGCAATGGAGCCAAAAGTAATAGAGCAACAGAAAGCAGGATTTGACGTGGCAAAGGGCTAAGAAAAGCTATACAGCTCTCTGCAGAGGGCTGATCATTGAAGTGTCCTGCACAGCAGAATCCTGCCTGCTCTACATCCAGAAGTTGCACTGGTTTCACTCAAGATGAGATGCTGCAGCAATTTAGTTGCATCACTTAATGCCAGGCTTACAGCAGTTCAGTTTGATTTAAACCTGGCTTAGAGCAACAATGTAAAAGCATCTACAGACGTCAGCCTGATTTAATTAAATCAGTGCACCGTCCCACTGTTAGTGACACTGGTGCTACTTGTGTGTATAGAAAAGCCCTGGTTTCTTTTTAATTCATTAAAGCACCTGCCTTTTTGCAGAATGTCCTCTCTGCCTGTCTACTTCCATTGTTAGTTGTATTGCTTCCAATGTTTCATTGCTTGTAGCTGCATGAGTGTGATGGGTTAGATGACTGTTTCCCAGTACTGTGGTAAGAGGCTCAGTTAAGTGATCAGCAATCTTATTAAAAAAGAGAGGTAACTGCTTGGGGATGCAGTGATTGGGGAAGAGACCTGTTCCCCTGTGTCTCTTTCAGTTTTCATAGTAATAGAATATAAGGCCAGAAAAGACCATTGTAATCATCCAATCTGAGCTCCTGTACAACACCTGTCAGAGAACTTTACCCAGGTTTTTCTCCTCTACCTCTCATGTTCAAACTTTTATTCTTTTCCCTAACAGTTTCTGCCTTGATCCTAAGACTCCTGCAGCCCCTCATACTGAATGCAACGCCCCACCCTGGCAGCACATAAGCTTTGCCTCAGTGAGGGTCACACTGGTAGCTTGTCCAAAGCTGTGTCTAAAATGGAACAGAGGGCAGCTGGCCTCATCATGGATAGAGTGGTGCAGCCTGCAGCAATAACTAATGTCTCCATCTTTATCTAAGCAGCCAGCCACACTGCATGCTGGGATCTGAACTTTTCACGCCTCCAACATGTCTATGAAATATGTCCCACTGTAGAATGCGGTGGCAGCATATAGTGCACAGGCTGCAATTTGGCCACCCTACACAAGGAGAAGCCAGCATAGAGCCAAAGGTTTGCCCACAGCCACAGCTGAGCTGAAAACTACCTCCACTCAGTTGCTTGCACAAGCTCACTAGTATCAGGACTATAAATTCCTTTCTGCCTGTGTGCCACATCCATTATGTTCTCTCTTCCCCATGGGTTTAGACAGTCGTAGCAGCAGCTCTGGAACACAATTTCAGGCTTAGACCCATAATAGCGCATGTTGCTTAAGCATCTAGTGACTTCTTCTGCCTTGTCCATTTCCCTGTGGAGCAGTTTCTTCCATGCTTTCCCCTCCACCACTCACAGTTTTTGCCCCCCTGCCTTCTACTCATACTCACCTGGCTTTCATAGCTGCTCTTCAGGGATCTCAGGTGATTCAGAAAGCGCATACCCAGCCCACACCAGTGCTCAGCCTCCTTGTATTTACCGACACTGTACTGAAATATTCCTGTATTCCAGGCTCTGGTCATCAGCCAAAGGGTCTCCACCTCTGGGTAATCATCCTACAGTAGCCAGCAAGGCAAAGCAACAATGCAAAGATTAGGCTTTTCACTCCTAAAGATACCTGGTCTAGGGTGCATTAGAGTTTATTCTTAGAACAGAGAAACAGAAGAAAGTTCTTCACCCTGGGCATGCAAAAGCCAGAATTCCCTATGGTCTTTCCGATAATTCACCACTCACCTGCACCACTTCCGAACTGCTTACTGCTAACGTGGGTGAGGAATGCGGCACTCTTGTCTATTATTAGGACAGAACATTCAATCCTATGGTACTGGGAATGACCCCATGGTGGCTGCACGTGGCAGGAGAACTTGCATATGATCTATCTGCAGATTGGCTGAAACATTTTCAACATGCACTGAATGGTGGGAACGGATTGTTGTGCAGACCTGGAATGACCTGCAGTGGTTCCAGAATTTCAGGATGTCAAAGACCACATCCCTGGAGTTGTGTATCCAAGCTAGCTCCTGTTCTGCAGCACAGGAACATCAGGATGAGAGCTGTCCTTAGTGGCAATCACCATGTGTAAGCTTGAAAACCCAGATCGCTACCAGTTAACGGGAAACCAATACAGTGTGTGTGTGTGGGGGGGGAAAATCAACAAATTCATCTTCCTCCTCCTTCCTGAGCCTCCTCCCTGATGCTGAATAAGGAACATATTGTTTAGAAGCTCATGGATGAAAATAAGCTAAGGCAAATCTTGCTTTGGCTCTTGGGTACCAGCTGTTTCGACTGTCTGGTTTATACTTCAGGCCTGCCAAGAAGGCGCACACAACCAGGGGGGACTAACAAGGCCTGAATAGAAGGAAGATTTCACTCTCCAGTAGGCCAGTCCCCATGGAGACAAGGGCCTGAAAACTAAGTGCAGTATAGCAAGTACTGACAGCAGGGAAAACCATTTCCAGGTCATTTGAAAAACAGGAATTTAATAAACCCACAAAGAAATTTAACAAACAGTTGATTCATCAATGCCAACATTACAAGCCAAATTTCACCCAGCCTCACACTGAGGACTGGAGAAGGGCAAACAGTACTTCTTTCTTTAAAAGGGGGAGCAAAGGGAACCCAGGAAATTTATAAACTAGGCAGCCTAACTCTGATACCTGGAAGGATACTGGAACAATTATTAAGCATTCAGTTTGTAAGCACCTAGAGGATAATACAGTTATAAGGAAAAGCCAGCATGGATTTGTCAAGAAAAAAATCATGCCGAACCAACCTAATTTCCTTCTTTCACAGAGTACCTGGCCTAGTGGATAGAGGAATGCAGTAGATGTGATATATGTTGTGACTAATTTGAATAAATTCAAATCAGAAGGGTCAAATGCTATTCATCCAAGGGTACTGAAGGAATTATCTGACAAAAATCTATTCATCTATACAAACTAGGAAAATGTGGTCTAGATAAAATTATTAGAAGGTGGGTGCACAACTGTTGGAAAGAATGTACTAAAAGACTAGTCATGAGTGGTTCGCTATCAAACTGGGAGGGCGTATCTACTGGGGTCCATCCTGGGTCTGACACTTTTCAATATTTTCATAGGTGGCTTGGATAATGGAGTGGCGAGTAAGCTTCTAAAACTTATGGGTGACACCAAGCTTGGAAAGGTTGCAAGCACTTTGGAGGACAAGCTTGGAATTCAGAAGGAACTTTACAAATTGGAGAATTGGTCTGAACTCAGCAAGATGAAATTCAATAAAGACAAGAGCAAAGTACTACACTTAGTAAGGAAAAAATAAAATGGCACAACTACAAAATAGGGAATAAATGGCTAGGTGGTAGTACTGCTGAAAAGAATTTGGAAGTTATAGTGGATCGCTCATTGAATACGAGTCAGCAATGTGATACAATTGTGAAAAACAGCTAATATCATTCTGTGTATATTTAACTGGACTGTCATTTGCAAGACACAGGCGGTAACTATCCTGCTCTGCTCAGCACTGGTGAGGCCTCAGCTGGAGTACTGCATCCAGTTCTGGGCACCACACTAAGAAAGTTGTGGATAAACTGGAGAGAGTTCAGAGGATAGCAACAAAAATGATAAAAGGTTTAGAAAACCTGACTGTGAAGGAAGGCTAAAAAACTGGGCTTGTTTAGAAAAGACGACTAAAGGGGATCCGGATAAGTCTTCAAATATATTAAAGCTGTTATAAAGAGAACAGTGATCAATTCTCCATGGCCACTGAAGGTAGGTTAAGAAGTAATGGATTTAAACTGCAGCAAGGGAGACAGGAAAATTTTTCCAACTATAAGGATAGTTAAGCATGGGAATAGGCTTCCAAGGGAGGTTGCGGAATCCCCATCATTTGAGATTTTTAAGAAAAAGCTGGACCGATAGCTGTCAGAGATGGTCTAGGTTTACTTGATCCTGCCTCAGCACAGGGGCCTAGACTAGATGACCTCTTGAGGTCCTTCAGTCCCTACATTTCTATGATTCTAAAATCTGGAATGTCAAGTTGTATTTGCAGACAGGGTTTTTTTTAAGAATGGTGGGCTATATACTCCGGCTTCAGGCAATTTCTAAACCCAGGACTAAAAATACGCCCTAAAATGTCTCAGAAAACCCTCCACAAAAGCCAGGACACTCTCAGTTAAGTCATAAGGATCCAGGAGATATTCAGTTTGAGGTGCCCTCACTATATCCCTCGGGGAAGGGGCTTGTCCCATGTGAGCAGGGGCGCCATTTCAGACTGGGGGTGTGTGTGACTAACCATGATTCCGGGGGCTACTTAGGTACTTGAAAATTCTAGTTTTTTGGCAGATAACTTAGCAATTAGTTGACAGAATTACTGTAGCGAATTCCTATATAAAAGAAAGAAAATCAAATAGACCTACTCAGCTCTAATACTAACATGTTTTGACATCTTGTGGCAAGTCACTTAAAGACACAGGTTAGGTTTAAAATTTTAATATATATTCTTACTTGGTTACTAACTCCGCAGAGAGAGATAGCGACCCCATCAGGACTCCTGGGTTCTATCTCAGCTCTGGGAGGGGTGTGAGGTCTAAGGGGTTGCAGCGGGAGGCAGATACACCAGGGTTCAATATAAGAATATGAGAATGGCCATACAGGCTAAGACCAATGGTCCATCTAGCCCCGTATCCTGTCTTCCAACAGTGGCCAATATCAGGTGCTTCAGAGGGAATGAACAGAACAGGTAATCATCAAGTGATCCATCCCATCACCCATTCCCAGTTTCTGGCAAACAGAGGCTAGGGACACACAGAACATGGTATTGGATCCCTGCGCATCCTGACTAATAGCCATTGATGGACCTGTCCTCCATGAACTTATCTAGTTCTTATTGGAACCGGGTATATTTTGGCCTTCATCATTTCTCCAAGCAACAAGTTCCATAGATTGACTGTGAAGAAATACTCTTGTTTGTTTTAAATCTCCTGTCTATTAATTTCATTAGGTGACCCCTAATGCTTGTGTTATGTGAAGGAGTAAATAACATTTCCTTATTCAATTTTTCCTCACCATTCATGATTTTATAGACCTCTATCATATCTCCCCTTAGTCATTTCTTTTCCAAGCTGAAAAGTCCCACTCTTTTTCATCTCTCCTCATACAGAAGGTGTTCCATACCCCTAATCATTTCTGTTGCCCTTCTCTGTACCTTTTCCAAATCCAATACATCTTTTTTGAGCTCGGGTGACCAAATCTGCATCCAGTATTCAATATGTGGGTGTACCATGGATTTACATAGAGGCAATATGATATTTTCTGTCTTATTAGCTATCCCTGTCCTACTGATTCCGAATATGCTGTTTGATTGCCACTGCACGTTGCGTGGATGTTTTCAGAGAACTCTCCACACTGACTCCAAGATCTCTGTCTTGAGTGGTAACAGCTAATTTAGACTCTGGTGTTTTGTATGTAGAGTTGGGATTATATTTTGCCATGGGCATTACTTCGCATTTATCAACATTGAATTTCATCTGCCATTGTGTTGCCCAGTCATCCAGTTTTGTGAGATCCCTTTGTAACTCTTCACAGTCAGCTTTGGACTTAACTATCTTGAGTAATTTTCAACAGTGGGTCCTGTGGCACCTTTGAGACTAACAGAAGTATTGGGAGCATAAGCTTTCGGGGTAAGAACCTCACTTCTTCACATGCAAGAGGGAGGAAACAAAGGGTAGGAATGAATAAATGGTGAGCATGGAAAAAAGTAAGTAGTGGTGTCCCCCAAGGGTCTATACTGGACCAGTGCTGATCAACATATTTATAAATGATCTGGAAAAGGGGGTAAACAGTGAGGTGGCATCTGAAGAAGTGAGGTTCTTACCCACGAAAGCTTATGCTCCCAATACTTCTGTTAGTCTTAAAGGTGCCACAGGACCCTCTGTTGCTTTTTACAGATTCAGACTAACACGGCTACCCCTCTGATACTTGAGTAATTTTGCAAATTTTGCCACCTCATTGTTTACCCCCTTTTCAAGATCATTTATAAATATGTTGATCAGCACTGGTCCAGTATAGACCCTTGGGGGACACCACTACTTACTTTTTTCCATTCTCACCATTTATTCATTCCTACCCTTTGTTTCCTCTCTTTTAATTTGAGTGCCTGGCAATACTTTCAGGATCATCTAAGGATCCTTAATTTAATTTAAGGACAAGCCTTTTGTTATCTTAATCAGCCTGCCTCTGTTTATAAACAAACTCTCTGCCCTGGGAGTGGAAGCTGGGAGCAGCACAGAACTCATCCCATATCACACTCAAGCTGTGTCGCAGTGAAGAGCTCCCTCTGGGGCTAGGGAATACACTGCAAGTGCAGACCTCAGGTACTAAACTCAGCAGAGGCTAGAGCCACCCTCCCCAGCCTCCTTAAATGACGCCCCTGCATGTGAGAGCCTAAATATTTGAAGATTTGTTTGCTGATTGCTCTCATTGTGGTGAGGACTTTTTAAGCTTACTCAGGATCATTTCCAATCTTTTGTTTTTCTGTTCAACTTACTGTGGTGCTTACAATGCTCAGAGCATCTTCAAAGTAGCCCCACACCTCCTCCAGTACACAAGCATCTGTGTCTATCACTCCAGTTGGCAGAGAAAGGTGAACCAAGCTATGCAGACATTTGCTGGGAATCAAAACAGCAACAAAGAGGAAAACTTGTTAAATACCATATGGAATATGCATCTTTGATTACTCAGCAAAGCAACCATGCATGGAACAAATTAGCTGAGTTTTAACAGCAGCACCACTCCGGCGTGTGTCTCCATTTGTTGTCTGCACTTCACTGCTTTGTACCCTACCCATTTCTGAAAGCAGGACATCCTTGCCCTGGGCCTGAGGTCATTCCTGCAGTCTATAGATGGGAGGCAGCAGCTATTGTATTTTAGGAGTTGCCCAACTGAAAAGAAGGGGAGAGCAGCTATTCTATCCCAATCCCACTAAGGGAGCTAACTGCAGGGCCGTGCATGTCTTGCTGTCCTTTGAAATCAAGAAAAACAGCAGCAAATGCGTGCACCTTGAAATGGTTCTCCCTGCTCATTAAGGGAAAAGGCAGCTCCTTCATGATAACTCAGCCTGGACTTTAGGAGAAGGAGTCACAGAGCATTGTCATGGCAGTTCAGGTGCAGGGGGAGCAGAAGAGGGGATTCCATTACAGGGAATGGAATCTGAGGCCAAAGGATGTCAGGTAGTATTTCAGATTCCGTATACAGCAGGTACCCTGGGGAGCTAGCTACTCAGCACCACTATATCATATATTTGGCATAGTATCTTACAGTTAACTCCCCCCAGTCCCTGTGGCTTTCCCCACAGTTCTCTTCACTTAATTTCTTTTGAGAGGACTACATCGCACCCAACCAGCTACAGTATGCCCTATGGAGCACATCACAGGTTAAGCCAAAGCTGCTTACTGGCGCCTATTTGTAACCAAGCATCTTCATTGGCCTAGTTACCACTGGGAATATAAATTGTGTTAGAAAGCATGTTAAGTAAACAGGTTTTAATTAACACTGTTGTTAAAACATTAGCGTAACAAAGATAATCGTGTTGAAAAAAGTGTTAACTAGCCATGGGTCAGGCTACGTTTTAGTCATGGGTATTTTTAGTAAAAATCATGGACAGGTCACGGGCAGTAAACAAAAATTCACAGCCCTTGACCTGTCCATGACTTGTACTATATACCCCTGACTAAATCTTGGGGGGGGGGGGGGGGGGGCCCCCGGGCATCGTGAGGGCGTGGGGGGGGGCAGCCTGGGGGGGCCAGGGGGCGGGGGAGGGGGTGCCCGGGAGGGGGTGCCACGGGTTCTTCGGGGGGGGGGGAGCAGCCAGGCCCCCCCCTGGTGCTGGGAGGGGAGGGGGTTGGCGGGGCTGGCAGGCTCCCTACCCAGCTCCTTGCAGCTTCCCGGAAGCGGGATCTGTCCCTCCCTCAGGACCTAGCTCCCCGTACTGCCCCCCCACCTCAAGCGCCGGCTCCACAGCGCCCAGTGGCTGGGTACCGCAGCTAATGGGAGCTACGTGAATGGTGCCCGCGGGCGGAGGCAGTGTGCAGAGCTAGGAACTGAGGGTGGGACATGTTGCCACTTCTGGAGAGCCCCCTCCCCCAAGGAAAGCGCCACACCAGAGCCCCCTCCCACACCCAAACTCCTGGTGCTGCTGGGGGTGGGGCAGTGGCCCAAGACTGCCCCAGTAGCAGCCCGTGCAGCTGGCCCAGGGGCTGCCCAAGCTGCTCAGGCGGCCCCCGGACCAGCCACAAGGGCCACTGCAGAAGTCACGGAGTTCCCGGAAAGTCTCAGAATCCATGACTTCTGTGACCACCATGACAAACTTGCAGCCTTAGTCATGGGTAATCCTAAAGTGACTAGTGTTGCCCATTTGTAGTAGCAGATATTGGAGCCTTGCAGCAGGTTAGTTTCCCACTTGAAGGGAATTTGGTGACATGGAGTCAGGGTATTTTCTGTGTAATTTACTAACTTACTAAATGTTCACAAGTCCTGTTTATCTTGAGCAGAGGCAACCAAAATTGCAGCAACCTCAGCTACTACTGCCCTGTCACCAAGCAGCAGCTCCCTATTTTGCACTAATTTATTTAGCACACTCTGTTCTCGCCTAAGCCAGAGTCTTTTATCTGGGACACCCTTAGCTCAAAGCTGCTTGTCCTGGACTGCATGATCTAGCAAAAGGGGCCTTAGCATGAACCCTCTTTTTGTTCCAAAGCTCTGCAACACAAAGGAAGCACAGACAGGTTTGGATGGAACCAGCTCCTTGCCAGTTTCCTTCTTGGAGGCCCTAGGGTTAATTACAACCAGCTACCACATTTTTAAACATGATGACCTTTGTCTACACTAGTGGCTAAGTGATGTATAACAGCATATTAAAAGATATTAGTTAAACAAAACCAACAGAAGATTTCCTCCTTACATACTGTATGTATTACCAGCACTAATGAGTTCACCCTTGAAGAGATCAGAGAGGAAACAGAGTCCCTGTGCCCAGAAGCTCACATTATGTTCTGGAAAAAGGGTATCTATTAAGGTCTTGTCTATATTATAGAGTTTTGTCAACAAAAGTCAGCTTTCAGCAACAGAACAGTGGAGGTATACACACTATAATGCTCCTTCTGCCGACAAAACTCTCCTGCTTTGCAGAAAAAATAAAACCACCTCAACAAGAGGCGTAGAGCTTTTGGCAACAAAATATCAACAGTGTCAGTGTAGACACTGCATTTGTTTATGTCACTGTAAACGGCCTCCAGGAGGTGTTCCACAATGCCCATCCTGACTGCTCTAGTCAGCAGTTTGAACTCTGCTGCCCTGCACCTGGGAATTTCTGAAATTCCACTTCCTGTTTGCTCAGCATGGAGAGCTCACATCACATCTTCCCAGCTGATTACAACGTCTCCAGGCAGCAAACACTCTCCTGCTTGGAGTACCTGTGTTGTTGGATCTGCTGGCTCTGTGGGGAGGAGGCTGTGAAGTCCCAGCTATGCTCCAGCTGTAGAAACTTCGATATCTATGGTCAGATTTCTTGTGGCATGTTGGATAAGGGCTACGAATGGGACACGCATCAGTGCCTTGTGAGGATAAAGGAGCTGACGCAGGCACACCAGAAGGCAAGGGAGTCAAACTGTTGCTCTGGTGCTGCCTGAAGACTTGCCGCTCCTAGACAGCAATCCCACCTCCACAAACCGTATGGATACTTTGGCGGGGTTGAGGACCTGAGGACGAAGTCATGGACAAAGTGGTCAAGTTGGAGGATGATGTGGAGCACACAGCAGGACCTCTTTTCCACTCCAGAGGGGTCAAGCCAGTCACAGCAGTCCATCTCTGATGCGCATGAAGCAGGAGAGGGGAGCTCTGGTAAGTGATCCTTTTGAGTTGATGCTGTTCGGTTATATGAGGTAGAGCTGTCCTTTGCTTTGTTATATTCTAGAAGTGGGTGAAGGGATAGAAATGTACAAGACTAGCTGTGTTTGCATGTGATTCACATCCCCCTGTGCAGCTAAGCAATGCAGCAGAACAGTGTGTTAATGCACACCGAGATTTCATGGGAATCCTCTAGAGAGATCTCTAGGAAACTTTCCTGGATGTACTCGCCCATCCTCAGCCAAAGATTCCTTAGCAGAGCTGCTTTGTTCCTCCTGCCGTTTTAGGAAACTCTCCCATGCCAATCGGCAATCACTCGTGCAGGGACCAACACGGCACACAGACGAGCAGCATAGAGACTCAGCTTGAAGCTGCATACAAGCAGGAGATGCACTCTTGCATACCCTCAGGAGTGAAATATGGCTTCAGACCCCCGCCTATGGAAAATAGTGGCAAAATTTACAATATTGTCCTTAGTTGCCGCCTAGATCCTTTGTCCCATCTTAAGCACTCCCCTAGGCCGAACTCACCATGTTTAGGGCATTTGCTGAGATGTGTGCTTTCCAAGGGATAGCGAGAAATTGATTCATATTTCAAAAGAGGTGCATTTTACTATAATGATTTGATGCTATGCATGCACTAAACAATCACGCTTCTGTTTATTGTGCTTCTACAGATGTGGCCTTCAGAGGAACCCCGTACATACCAGCAGAGCGCCTCTACCAGATAAGTATCAGAGAGGTAGCCATATTAGTCTGTATCCACAAAAATAACGAGGAGTCCGATGGCACCTTAAAGACTAACAAATTTATTTGTGCATAAGCTTTCGTGGGTAAAAAACCACCTCTTCAGCTGCATCTGAAGAAGTGTTTTTTTACCCACAAAAGCTTATGCCCAAATAAAACTGTTAGTCTTTAAGGTGCCATACTCCTCATTGTTTACCAGATAAGGAAGCGAGCAAGGAGGACATGTTTCGAGAGATGCTCCAATCCTCAAAGGCCAAAAACCAAGAACGCAGGATGTGGAAAGAGAGTTTAAAAGAAAATTATAAAACAGATAGGACAGCAAGGAGATCCAGAAGTGAATTTTAATGGGCCAGGATCAGATGATAAAAGTGATGGAGGAGCAGAGATGTTAAAAGTCCCTAATCATGCTGCCTGCAGAATTAATCCGTGCTTGTCCCCACCGCCAATACAGAACTGCTTTCCATGCCATCCCCAAACTCCTCCCACACATTCCTTGCAACTTTCCAGCCCGACTCGGTATCCCATTCACTCCACCCCTTCGGACAGCTTCCAAAATGATAGCTGGACTTACACACAGCAATAAGAGCCTACACTGCCCATCACTGTTATCTCCCTTTCCACCAACCCTTTTGTGTGTGTTGTTAATTGGTATTTAATAAAAACATACTCTCTGAAAGATAACAAATCTTTATTTGTCTCTTACACATGGTGGTTGCTGCTGGAATTAATACACAGTTGTAATTTGATCATTTGCGGATTACAAATCATGGTCAGAAATCAAAATTTCATGAAAGGTGGCAAATTAAAGCATGACAGAGTGCTGTATAGAAAGACACATGACTGGTGCTCACTGTCAAAATGGTGCCTCAAAGCCTCCCTGAATCAAATAGCACCCCACTGTGCCCCTCTAATAGCCCTGGTATCTGGCTGCTCAAAATCAACCACCAGGCGATTCGCCTCCGTGCTCCACCCCAGGAGAAACTTTTCACCCTTAGCCTCACAAATATTACTCAGCGCACAGCAGGCTTCATTTAGGTCTAACCTGCCATAAAGGCAGCGCCAGTGTGCTTTTAATCTGCCAAAAGCACATTCTACGGTCATTCTGCACCTGCTCAGCCTATTGCTGAAGTGCTCCTTGCTGCTGTCTAGGTCTCCCATGTAAGACATCATGAGCCATGGGAATAAAGGGTATGCTGGGTCTTTCAGGATCACTATGGGCATTTCAACATCCTCCAATGGAATCTTCTGATCTGGAAAGAAAGTCCCTGCTTGCAGCTTTATGTACAGGCCAGTGTTCCTGAAGGTGCATGGGTCATGCACCTTCCTGGACCACCCCGCACTTATGTCAGTGACACGCCCAGTGATCCACAAGCTCCTTCAATACCATAGAGAAGTACTCGGTCGCCAAAATTGGGGTCGGGGGCCAAAATTGGACTCTGCATGCCATCTATCGCCCTGCCGCAGTTAGGGAATCCCGTTGCCGCAAAGCCATCTACTATTTCACACACATTGCCAACAGTCACAGTCCTTTGTAGCAGGATGCAATTACTGGCCTTGCATACTTGCAGTAACGCAGCCCCAACGGTGGACTTCCCAACTCTGAACTAATTCACGACCGACTGGTAGCAGTCTGTAGTTGCCAGCTTCCACACAGTGATCGTCATGCTCTTCTCCACCAATAGGGCAGCTCTCATTTTGGTGTCCTTGCGCTGCAGTGCTAGGGCAAGTTCCGCACACAGTTCCAGGAAGATGGCTTTGCGTATTTGAAAGTTCTGCAGCCACTGCTCGTCACCTTAGATCTGCATAACGATGCAATCCAACCACACAGTGCTTGTTTCCCAAGCCCAAAAGCGATGGTCCACTGTGTGCAGCTGCTCCGTGAATGCCAAAAGTAATCTGGTGGTGTTTCTTTCCATGGCACACAGAAGGTCAGGCACCTCGGATTCCTGGTCACACTGGATGCTCATGATATATTGCATAATCAGCTGTGATATGTTCATAATAGCGACCACAACAGTAGAGAGCAGTGCAGGGTCCATGCTTTCAGAGATAGCAGGCGCACAGTAAATAGGGAAAATTGGAAAATGCTGTGAAATGCAGTCGGAAGCCCATGGAATGTTGGGACGGAAAAAAAGTGCATCATGGGACGTTGAGCCCACATCCATGATACACTGCAATCCACTCCATCTTCCCACAACTTCTAGCTGCAGAAGGTGGCAAGTAGCACAGTGGGATAGCTACCCACAGTACACTGCTCTCACTGTTGGTGCTAGAGCACCAACTGTGGACACGCTCCACCACAGAAGGAGCATTGTGCGAACATGCAAACGTGATTATATGCAAACGTGATTATACTGGGTTTTGATCGTCGGCATAACCTGCGTTGACAAAACGCTGTAGTGTAGACAAGGCCTAAGTGAGAGCGGTTTTTATTCAATGAACATGGGCTCATCTCTTGGGCATCATGTTTTAAGCAGTCACTCGCTGATTCAGAAGCTGCCTCCTTAGCATAGGTTGACATCTTCTGGCTCTCCCCTCCCTAAGGATAGATCTTCACTATAGAAGTAACTCAGGCTCTAATTCAGGCCCCCATAATTCCTCTTCTGTCCACATACTACACCCTCTCATCCGAGTTTAGTGATGCTTTCAAGCTGGGCTAGCTGGCTCTTCTGGGGCTGTACATAAAACCCAAATGTTGCTTTCATTCAGGGTGGTGACCCATCTTGCAGGCTAATCCCCCTGCATGCTGACAGTCCTCGAATGTGTTCCCACAATTCCCCTTGTGTGCCCAGAAGAACAGACAATTTTTTCCGCAATTCACTGGGAATCATAAGGCAGCTCAGCTTACTGCCACACCAAGAACATGGGGTATGACCCCAGAAGGCGAGATTACTTACTTATACAGTAACCAAGTTCAAGAAGTTTTGTTTCTACAGGTACTCCATGTGAGAACGATAGCACATGGGTGTGCGCACAATCAGATTTTTGTCAGCAGTGTTCATGTATCTGTGCCTGTGCCCTATGCACCCTCCTGCTCCAATACGAGAGTATGTAGGGAGAGGCAGACCCACCACCATTCCAGTTCCTTCCCAATCAGGAAGTCCAGATGCAAAGACTCCAAAGTAGAGAGGATAGTGGAAAACCTATAGGGACAAAGCATTTTGAAGAACTCTGGTTACTGTAGAGGTAAGTAACCTCTCTTCCTTCTTCAAGCTATTGTCCCTATGGATGCTGAATGTGTGGAGATTCTTGCACAGTACCTCAATATGGAAGAGGGTGCTGAGGAGGCAAATTCAGTATAGATCACAGAACCGCATCACCAAAGGCTTCATCTGCCCTGCAAGCAGGTGCAATAGTGTAGTGAGAAAATGTGGGCACAGAAGACTAGGTGGCAGCCCTACAAATGTCTGTGATGGGTATATTCTTAAGTAGGGCTACAGAGGTGGATTGGGCACTAGTAGGATGGGAAGTAATCCTCGGTGAGGGAACCCCTCCAGATGCTTCACAGCATGCCAAGATCCATTCTGAGATCCTGAGATAGTCTTTGGGTGAAAATCGACTGTCCATTCATTCTAAAAAGAGATAGAGTCGGGGATAAGTTCTGGAGGGCTTCGGCCTATTGAGATAGAAGGCAAGAGCTCTTCTTACACCCAGATTATGAAGACTAGCCTCCTCTCTCAACCAATGAGGCATGGGGTAAAACGCTGGCCATTGAATGACCTGATTGAGGCAGAAGTCTGATGAGATCTTAGGCAGGAAACAAGGATGGGGGCATAGAGTCACCTTCTCACAGTAGAATATCATGTACAGGTGGGGTCAGTCATAAGTGCCCCTAGTTCTCCTACCTTTCTGGCTAAGGTGATGGCTATGAGGAATGAGACCTTGAGGACCAAATGAAGAAATAAGCAGCTTCCCAAGGATTTGGATGGGGGTCTTCTTAAGGCAATGAGAACCAAATTAAGGTCCCAGAGTAGGGTGGAGGGTTTCCTGCTATTCAGCAGCACTGTCTGAACCTCAAGAGAACAATTCTGTTCTATGCCCAAGAGCCATCAAGGAAGCCTTGAGGTGCAGCGATGAAAAACTGAGGTGGGTTATGGTTACTGATTCCTGGGTCAGAAGGTCTACTGTCAGAGGAAAGCAAAGCGCAGAGAGAGGCAAAGCAGATCTGAGAACCACACCTGCCTCGGCCATGATTGTGCTATCAGAATGGTCACTACTCTCACCTGTTTCAACTTCTTCGGAAACTTCAGGATTGATGGTGTTGGAGGATAAGCATACAGCAGGACTTGAGGATGGGGAAAAACCTGTGGCAGGCCTGGCATCCTGAGGTTTTTGGCATTACCCATAGAAGGAAAGGCAGCAAACAAACAGGGATTGAGGGTAAAAAGGCCATGAATGCAAAGAAAGGAGGGGGAGTGGAACCCCCTTCAAAAGCACAAACCTGTGCTAAAAATATCCAAAACAAACAAACTTACAGAAAAGAAATAAAACAATAAAATGTTAAAGCGAAGTAAGCTGTGAAGCTATGCTTCAGACACCACAATTGCTCTATCTCGAGCTGCAGGCAGTTGAGAAGGAACTGGAGTGGTGATGTGTCTGCTCCTCGTGCCAGAGCACAAGGGTGCATAAAGTGCAGGTACGGACCCACAGACGCTGCTGACAAAACTCTCCAATCAAGAGCACATGGGAGACACACATCTTCACATGGAATACCCATAGGGACAATCACTGAAAGAAATAGTCATAGTGACACACATGGGGGAGTGCGGCACCTGTGAGGACGTGGTAACTCTGGGCTTTGCTGTGTGGCTGTTCACAGCTGGGCTAGGCTAACCTACATGCTGATCACCCAAGTTAACTCTGCAGTGAAAACACAGCCTTATTCAAGTGAGCAGATCCACTGAAATCAGTGTGGCTATTGACATAAGCAAGAGTTTGACCCCTTCTGTTTATCATCATAACCCTTGTGCTCATTACTACGTTTTCTATCAAGTAACTAAGATTTTACTGGGTGCCTCACAGCCATAATACAGACAGGTTCCTGCCCCACAAGGCAAAAATCAGAGAGCACAGAGAAAGGGATCTAACATGCAATCAACAACTGATTCCCTTATATGTCTTCCTTCCCTGCCAGTCCCTCCTTGGAACAGTTTGACATATATGCAGGATAAACAATGACCAGTTGATGGGATACACGACCACCTGACTGCCTGTGCACATTCCCGGCCTCAGTCCTTCTAGCAGTAATTGGTGTGAACACTAACCTGACTCTCACAGCATCAATGGCTTCCTGTTTCCTATGAAGGGTCAGAGCGCTTTTGAGGGCCCTCTTACACACAGAGGGATAATGAGCAGGAGACTCCATCGCTAATGCTTGAAAAACAAAAGAACATGGAGAAAGAAAATGAAAGTGAACAAGATCAGACTTCCCGCACATTGGTCACTGCACTGTTTCTGGTTCCTTGTGATAAATGAATGAATCTAGATTTGTACAACAGACATGTTATTTCATAAGCAGCAATTTTATTCTTGCCGTGCAGAGCTGCACAGTACTAGTGACTGCAGGTGCAGAGCACAAGCCAGCATGCCTTTACTTCTTTCTTGTCACAATATCATAAATGATAGTTGCAGAGCTTAAAAAAATAGGTTCTGTAGTTAATGAGAGTTCTCTTTGTTGACTGGCTACGTCTCCTGCAGCAACAAAAAAATAGAGGTGTCCTACATTAACAATGGCTATTTGGTTTTGTTTTACATTTCCTGGCAATACCATGTCTGATTTAAAAAAAATAAAGAGAAATGCAGAATCTAGGAGTCGTTCCCTGATCAACACTAATAGCTTCAAAGTAAGTGAAATGTAAACGATTTGTCATTTTGGTTCTAAAATTCTCCCTCACCTTCCTGAAAACCCATTCTAAATGCTCAAGTTGCAGAAGGCATGGCTAGAGCTTTGTGAGGAGGACACAGAGCAGTACAGCAAGTGCCAGTTACAAGCTTCTCCATTATCTTTGGATTTTAAGTCAAGACCAGATGTCTTCTGAAGGATCAGCTCTAGCTCAATCAGAAGTTATTGGACTGGATACAAGAACCACTAGGGGACATTGCATGGCCTGTGTCAGGCAGGTGGTCAGACTAGACAACCATATTGGTTCCTTCTGGCCCTAAACTCTATGAAAAGGTTTTGGATTTTTGAGATGGAGGGAGTCTGTAAGGCACTGGCTCATCTCCCATATGTATCACCAACAGGTTGATACTTCAAAATATGGAGATCTCTGGGTACTACCATGATCACAAATACCTCCCCCAGGCGACAAAGAATGCCTGGATTTTGCATAGATTTTCATTGCTGTAGAGCAGTGCTTCTCAAAGCCGGTCTGCCGCTTGTTCAGGGAAAGCCCCTGGCAGTCCAGGCCAGTTTGTTTACCTGCCACTTCCACAGGTTCAGCCGATCGCGGCTCCCACTAGCCGCGGTTCGCCGCTCCAGGCCAA
The DNA here is from genome assembly GCF_013100865.1 of Trachemys scripta elegans. NCBI lineage: Eukaryota > Metazoa > Chordata > Testudines > Emydidae > Trachemys > Trachemys scripta. The sequence goes on along the minus strand of NC_048306.1, from coordinate 970,619 downwards.
TGGGGGCCGTGGGAAGGATGCCCAGCACATCCCTCGGCCCACGCCACTTCCCACAGCCCCCATTGGCTTGGGACGGCGAACCGCGGCTAGTGGGAGCCGCAATCAGCCAAACCTGCGGACACGGCAGGTAAACAAACTGGCCTGGACCACCAGGGGCTTTCCCTGAACAAGCGGCGGACCAGCTTTGAGCAGCAGTGCTGTAGAGCATAATCCCACCCACTCCAAATGAAAGCGAAAGAATATCATAAGATGCAGCCATGGCCAAGTTTCTTTACATGACTTCAAGAACTGTGGAAACGTAAATAGGGCCCTTACAAGCAATGGTTTCCAGCGTCTTAGTCTCTATTTGTGGCAGTTCCCACACCAATTCCAGCAGGGTTTCCAGTTCTGGATCATTGAGTTTGGCTCTTGCTTCAAATTCATAAAGCAGCAGCAATGTGTCTGTTGGGTCTTTGGAGAAATCTCCTGCAGAGGACACACAGTATTGCCTGTTATTAGTCAATCTATTACATCAGTTTATGAAATGAAGCTGCAAGGTGCAGCTTTGCCTTCAGTAGCAGGAAAATCCTTAAACCAAGGCACTGAGACTTAACAGTAAGGAACAACTAACTATGAGGTTTACTTATGTTTGAAGCGCATAAATACACACGGCACAGATTAAACTCCTGTAGTTTTCTCCCAGCATTAATCTGGAGTGAATAATCCTTAGTAAATTACACCTATATAGAGAAGCCTACCTCAAAAGCAAGCAACTTTCTTAATATTCCAACGTGACAAACACTTTTTGCTCTGCAGAAACTGGGAACTCTCTTGGAAAGAAAAGTAGATGACTATTCAGAGCCAGAGGACAGCTTCCTAACTGTAAAGGGACTCTTCATTATGAGACTCTGACAGGCTGGGATTGTGAACTTATTTTCTTCATGTTTTAACAATCAGAACAAGTTAAGATTAATCATTAGGTCAAATTCTGGGCTCAGAGATGTGTGCACCACTCCCACTGAAAGCAGAATTTGTCACTAAGATTGAAAATTAAGAAATAAATTTCTTCCGTTTATTAAATGGGTATTGAAGTCAAATGGAAAGTGAGCAATAGGCTCCTATGTAAGGCTCCTACACTGCTGTTTCTACAAAGGACATTGCTTTTGAGCAGTATGATGGCTCAGAAATGCCCCTTTTCATTAAAAATGTCTTTCTCTCAGATAGTTTACACCTTATAGAGATGGTGCACTAAGCAAAATAATGGCAGCTTCACAGAATTTAAAATATTGTTCTACACATTATAAAAAGAGTAACAATCACACAGAGGAGGCCTCTACATAATAACGACCGAAGCTAAGAGGAGTGCTAGCAGTATCTTCCTTCAGGAGACCTCGTTGCCATGATACTACAATCTTGTAAGGGAAACTAAAAAAAACCAATCAGATTGACATTTGAATATGTGACGCTGTATGGAATATGCGGAATGCTGTGATGTTATTGATACCACTATTATAAAATTGCAATGAATCTGATCAGATATGCCGTGTAAGGTATCTGCGAAAATGTTATAATTTGCCAAGTATGATAATCTCATTTATATGTTTGTATCACCTTTGTATTATGAGTTATAGCTATGCAGGGTACAGCTGTATTTCCAAACTTGTGCTGTTTCTGGATGACACTCACAGACTAGGGTTGCCAGGTGTCTGGTTTTCAATCAAAAAGGGATCCTGGCAGCTCTGGTCAGCACTACTGACCGGGCCGTTAAAAGTCCGGTCGGTGGCGCAGCGGGGCTAAGGCAGGCTCCCTGCCTGCCATGGTTCCGCGCAGCTCCCAGAAGCAGCATGTCGCCCCTCCAGCTCCTACGCGTCGGGGCAGCCAGGGGGCTCCGCATGCTGTCCCCTCCCCAAGGGCCAGTTCTGCAGCTCCCATTGGCCAGGAACCGCGGCCAGTGGGAGCTGCGGGGGTGGCACCTGCGGATGGGGCACCGCGCAGAGCCACTTGGCCGCGCCTCCGCCTAGGAGCCAGAAAGGGACATGCCACTGTTTCCGGGAGCTGCTTGAGGTAAGCGCCACCTGGAGCCTGCACCCCTGAGCCCCTCCCACGCCCCAATCCTTCGCCCCAGCCCTGATCCCCCTCCTGCCCTCCAAACCCCTCAGTCCCAGCCTCACCCCAGTACCTGCACCCCCAGCTGGAGCACTCACTCCCCCTGCACCTCAACCCCCTGCCCCAGCCTGAAGCCCCCTTCCGCACCCTGAACCCCTCATTTCTGGCTCCACCCCGGAACCTGCACCCCAGCTCAGTGCCCATATCCCCTCCCACATCCCAACCCCCTGCCTCAACCCAGAGCCTCCTTCCATACTCTGAACCCCTCGGCTCCACCCCACGGCTCCACCCCACAGCCTCGAGCACCCTCCTGCACCCCAAATCCCTCATCCCTGGCTCCACCCCACAGCCTGCACCCCCATCCAGACCCCTCATCCCCTTCCCGCACCCCAACCACCTGCCCCAGCCCAGAGCCCCTCCCACACTCCAAACCCCTCAGCTTCAGCCCAGAGCCCCCTCCTGCACCCCAAATCCCTTATCCCTGGCCATACCCAAGAGCCTATATCCCCAGCCGGAGCCCTCACCCCCTCCCGCATCCCAACCCACTGCATCAGCCCAGAGCCCCCTACTGTAGCCTCAACTCCTCATTTCTGGCCCCACCCCAGAGACCGCATCCCCAGCCAGAGCCCGCACCCGCTCCTGCACGCCAACTCCCATGAGCCAGCTCGGTGAAAATGAGCAAGTGAGTGAGGGTGGGGATGGTGAGTGACAGAGGGAGGGGGGATGGAGGGAGCTGGGGCAGGGTCTCAGAGAACCTGGGAATTTTTGTACAGGGTGCTCTAGTCATTGGCCAGCCCATAAAATTAATCTGAAATCTTTGAGTTCCAAACCTGCTGAATCAGATAGCATCTAGACAATGAGAAAGCCAACAAGGATACACAAAAATCATTGTGCTTCTGGCCTCTCTAGTTCTTACATCAAATCATTTTGTCATTCAGATGTTTCAACACTTTTGAATTGGAAAGAGCAGTTCCTTGATACACAAATTTTCCATTATCAAAGTGATAAGACTCTTAGAAATATTTGTTCTAAGTACTACTATACTACATAATCAACAGCATTTGATTACAGAATTTCTAACTTACCTGTTAGCTTCAGAACATTCCAGATTTCCCTGCATGCCTGGATATGATGAAGGGCCTGAGACAGAAGCTCAATCTATTTTGTAAAATTAATACATTATTTTTAAACTATGTTTTAAACAAGAAATATGAATATAAATCTCACAGCAAACTACAGTAGAGATGCCTCCAGAGAACCTGGCTACATAATAAGTAAAAAGCCAGGCTAACTCTAATGCATCATCAGCACCCAGTTTTCTTTTTCTTCTTCTTTAGGAGAGACCTCTACACCCCATTCAAAGCATCAAGGGTCCTTCACACTTGAGGCTCCATTGGTCCAGGCACATAGCACTAAGACGACTCTTAGGGACATGGCTTATATGAACCATCAGCCAGAAAACATTGCTACTGAGTGCAAGACATTCTCAAAACAGTTGAACATTCCTGTCTATGCAGTGCAATGCTTGCAGCCTGTCTGGTGAGTAAGAGACTAGTATCAGAACTAAACCCAAGTACCCAGCACAGCAGTAACACAGGGCACTATAATCTGAGTGGAATGAGAAATTGAACCTCCGGCCCCTTGGCAGAGTAACAGAGGGCATTATCACCTATATTTGTACCAGAAATCAAATCCTGGAATCCAGAATGGTATTATCACCTGACACCATACATCAGGGGTTCTCAGACGGGGGGTCAGGACCCCTCAGGGGGTCGTGAGGTTATTACCTGGGGGGTCAGGAGCTGCCAGCCTCCACCCCAAAGCCCGCTTTGCCTCCATCATTTATAATGGTGTTAAATATATAAAAAAATGTTTTTAATGTATAAGGGGGGGGTCGCACTCAGAGGCTTGCTGTGTGAAAGGAGTCACCCATACAAAAGTCTGAGAACTCCTGCCATACAGAGTTGTAAGAAGGGCCATGCATAGGTTGCAAACCAAATGAGAGCAACTAGCAGCACTGGTCTGTTCTGCATGGCTGGGCTCTCAATCCTTGTCAAAGAAGTGCAAAGGCAAGATCATAGTGTCACAATTAGGGCCAGTACTTACAGGAAAGAATCACTCCCAGAGTGTTTTTTAAAAAGAAACTTATTTTTGTTCAATGTTCTCTGCAGAAAAGACAGAGGCCCCAGCACTGAACCTCGCTCTGCAAACCTTTGCACTGACCACCACTCAGACTTCTGTTCATCTTCCACAATCTATTAACTTGAATATTCTCCTCCAGGGTGTGTGTATGTATCAGAAAATAAAAACTGTGACCTTCATGATATTCACATCACCACCTCAGCAACTGCATAATCCTACTGCTATAGTCTTAATCTGCCTCTTCCACCCTGGTTTGTTATCACCCCTTCTTACATGTTATCTTAATGTAGATGGTAATGTAAACTCCTGGGGGCAGGGACACTGGCCCAGATCCTTTGATAGTGTAAATCCATTTAGCTCCATTGAAGTCAACAAAATCAATTTACAGCAGCTGAGAATTTGGTCCAATATCTTATATTGTTTGTAAAGCAACATGCACATTTACTCTATATTGTGAAAGGCTTGTATTTTCAAGCTCCCATCCTACGGGAAATAACTGAGAATTATAAAAACATCAAAAGAAGCTATGTTTAGGGTACATTAAAAGCCAGATGTACACCTGCCCGATATGTAAAGGGCCAGCACTATACCTGTTCACACAACAGCACTCTACCTGGTCAGTGAATGTTAAACTGCATCGCCCCATTTCCAGATCAACTGCTGCAGCCAACAGCAAGCATGTCTTCTGGGCAATCAGAACAGCTTTATCAGAAGGACAAAACTGGGACAACTAAAACAGAAACATGAATAGACAGCGAGGATACTGCTAGGCCATGGCTAGCGATTAACAAAGAAAAACATTTTCTACTGCAAGGATAAAAAGGAAGCAGTTTACTTATCATTTCCATTTTTCCTTTATCTCCCACTGTTTGACATTTTTCCAGAGGCTCGAGTACCATTTCCTTCCTTCCCACTCATCTTTTTCCAGCTGAAGAGCACTGATTACGTCACTTCCGTTGAAGCTGACCCTTCTGGGCCTTTCTGTTTTGTCCTTGGTTTATACAGCAGCAACAACAATAATGACAGCACAATTTGGGGACAAGTTTTACTTAAAGGGACACGAGGCGGGTATATCTTATATTGGACCAACCTCTGCTGGTCAGAGAGACAAGATTTCAAGTTTACACAGAGCTTTTCTTCAGGTTCACGTAAGTTCAAAAGCTTGTCTCTCTCACCAACAGAAGTTGGTCCAATTAAAGCTATTACCGCACCTACCTTGTCTCTCTAATATCCTGGAACCAACACCGCTACAACAACATCACATACATTAAAGGGATACTCTCAATCATTCTTTTATATTTTTCCTATATTGCTAGCTCTCAAAAATCGCTTTCTCCTTTTCTTGTGGGCAAACATTTTTTCCCCCATGTTCTGTATAGAACTGAAATTAACAGACATTTCTTGTTAACAGGGACATAGTACAACCTTCAAATATGCCTCCGCATTCTGAAAATGGCAACACTTATTTTAAATGACAGGTTTCAGAGTAGCAGCCGTGTTAGTCTGTATCCGCAAAAAGAATAGGAGTACTTGTGGCACCTTAGAGACTAATAAATTTATTTGAGCATAAGCTTTTGTGGGCTAAAACCCACTTCTTCAGATGCACAGAATGGAACATATATTGAGGAGATATATATACACATACATATCTCCTCAATATATGTTCCATTCTATGCATCCAAAGAAGTGGGCTGTAGCCCACGAAAGCTTATGCTCAAAAAAATTTGTTAGTCTCTAAGGTGCCACAAGTACTCCTGTTCTTTTGGCAGATACAGACTAACACGGCTGCTACTCTGAAATAAAATTACGCCAGATTTAGACCAGTGTAAATAAGATTAACCCAAACTCTCTCTCTTATGTTGATGAATAGTCAGTCAGTCACTTTTTAAGGCACTCAACCCTTTGTCCCCACAATGCCTTAGAGCCTAAAGCCTGGGCTAAGGACCAAAACTACAGTACAATGGAATTGCACAGGTAAGGCTCATCTGTGAAAGAGACAGAACTTTCTCAGGGGCCAATATCGAACTGTGGAACATACACCCACAGGCTCTAAAGACCATCATAACCCTCACTATCCTTTCACTCCTGGTGCAAGGTACAATTCTACCTGCTTTGCCGATATAAACACAGAGCACAGTGTACATGTAATATATTAAATTACTTTGAAGAATAGAAATAACCCCCAGACTCAGAAACTCTCCTCCCTAGGGAGAGGAATACAGAAAGAATGAACCACACATGACAGGGGCTAGTCACATCGCTTACAGCACTTCTGGGAGATGCTCAGTTACTATTGTGACAAGGGTCATATTAGAACCTGAATAGAATTCAAGTATGTGATTCACTGAGAATTTTAAAATCTCCACAAGTCTGTTGTCTCAGCCTGACATCCCAACAATTGTCTGAAAATAAGAGTCTTTTGAAGATGCAACGAAAATTAATCTTGGATGGTACTCTGACTGTCACACACATGCTGTGCCTCCCCTAGGAGGTGCAGGAGAAGGACACATTTATCACAACATTTTGGGCAGTAAGTAGAGAGATACTGCATGTCCATTCATCCCAGCAGGGGTTGGACATTACAGTAACTGCGTGAGTTCACACGATTTCAAACCTCCATCAAATAGCAGCTCTTTGTTATTTAAATTATTCAGTGACGTCAAAGATAACTGGAAATATCCTTCCCCTCATAGATTTGGGGCTTAAACTACATGTCTGTGTTCTTCTCATTGACAGCTTTTCCCAGCTAAAGAAGCCCTTGTTTGCCCACCTTTACTGGTAGAACAGATAACGTTGCACTTGCTCTGAAATCAGGATTGACAGATGGTTGTGCTGTTTTGAAGATTAAACAGTATTCCTAGAACCCTGCTTTTAATTTCAGCCTCAGGTCACAAGTGTTCAGGTAGCTGGATGGGATGAACCTGTCCTGTACAGAATCCAGTTCTACAGAGAGGAGTTATGTATAGACCAGACTTTGGGTAATTGTAATACAACATATTTCTGGTATATTTTATAACAAAGTGTAAGTTTATTTGGATAATTGCAGGACTATGAATAAAGAGGTGTTATTCACCTTGTGCAGTAAGTGGATTTCTTTGAGATGTGTGTCCCTATGGATGCAGCCCTTCAAGCATACTCACACCCCTGGCACCTTTAATCAGAGATTTTTGGTGGTAGTGACTATTCGGCCTGTGCATGTGTCCTATGTTTCTTAATCCCCTTCTCTGAGGCTATACAGGGCTGCGCGGGCGAACTGCCCTCAGTTCCTTCTCTACCACGTCCCCAGAGGATTCTCCAAAGCAGAGAGGAAGGAAGATGGGTAGCGGAGCACCCATAAAGGGACACATCTCCAGTTTCTGCACAGGCTGAGTAACCTCTCCTTCTTTCAGTAGGCCCCCTATGGTGCTTACCAAGGTGATTACTGAGCAGTACCCCCAACTGGAGAGGGAAGCTTCAGAGCCAAGTCAAGACTCAAGACAACACAGCATTTCCATGGAGAATCTGACATAGAAACCCTATTTCTCCCACCCTACAAGCGGAGGTGAAAACAACCAAAAATGCTATTTTCTGAGATAAACTAATGAGGAAAGATGTAGCCATTGGCTCAAAGGGAGGCCTCATATGGCATTTAAGTACTAAATTCAAATCCCAGATAGGTGTGGGTTCCTTATCTTGGCGAAAAACGTTCCCCAATCCTCTCAGAAACCTTCCATTTGTAGGATGGGTAAAGAATGAGAATCCCTCAGCAACTGAATGAAAAGCTGTTATAGTCAAGTGGACCCGGATAGAGTTCATAGATAATTCCATCTTTTTAGCTTGGGAGGTAATCAAGGACTGATTGAGAGAGAAATCTGGACACACTACAGGCTGAATCTTTTCTACTTGGGGAGATAAGTGTACTTTGTGGACTCTTTCCCATGGTTCAATTATACCTGTTTACCTCCTTGGAGCAAGTTGATTCTAGTCCCATGAACCATCAAGGAGTCAAGCTTTGAGGTGAAGTATCTTTGGGTGGGGATGAAAAGTACAGCCGATGCCCTTGGAAAGATGAGGAATGGGTGGGAGGCTGATCACCTGACAATCACCTAGGTGAATCAGGTAAGGACACCATCTCTGTCTTGGCCACGTTGGGACTATTAATATAATTTTGGCTTTGTTGTGTTTGATCTTGCTGATCACTTTCAGAATAAATGGTGTTGGAGGACAAGCATATAGAAGGTTTCTTGTCCATAGAAGGAGAAAGGCATCTCCCAAAGAGAGAGTACCCAAGTTCCCCCTTGAGAAAAATGTTCACATTTCTTATTGGTCACCATGACAAAGAGGTCTATTTCTGGGGTGGGGAACCCAAGTCTGAAAAATTTGCCTGAGAATTTGAGGATTTAACACACATTTGTAGTCCTGGGAGAAATCCAAGGTCATCTGCTAAGCTGTTCTGTATCCCCAGAAGGTAAACTGCCAAAACAAGGATGGAAATGGCCATACATCAATTGCAGAACTTTACCACTTTGGCACAAAGGGAAGGGGACCTGGCTCCTCCATATCTGTTGATATAGAACATGCCAGCTATGTTGTCTGTCAGAATCTTTATAGACTTGTTCCTGATTACAGGCAGAAAACCGATGTCAGAGGTAAACTGTGACCACCTCCAGCACCACTGAGAATGTTTTTGGGGCAGACAAAAGGCCGAATGGGAGCATTCAATACTAAAAGTGATCCTGGCCTACTGAAAAGTACAGGAATCATTTGTGAGACAGGTGAATTGCAATATGAAAATAGGCATCCTATAGATTGAGGGTCATAAACCATTTTCCTGGTTCTAATGACAGAATTATAGCTGTGACAGATAACATCCTGAATTTTTGAGACCTGACAAAGTTGTTTAGGACTCTTAGGGCTAGTCTACACTAACAACGCTAAAGCGCTGCTGCAGAAGCACTTTAACGTGGTTTGTGTAGTCGTTAGGGTTAGGGTTAGGGTTAGAGAGCTCTCCCAGTGCTCTAACAAAATAAAAAAAACCACCTCTACAAGGGGCATAGCTACCAGAGGATGTCCAGGAACTTACGTTGTGACTCCATGACCTCTTCCAAGGGAATATGGAGGGAATCCGCAATACGCTTCATTAACTATTGGAAATGTGTGATGTCATCAGTCACAGTCAGTGGGGGAAGCATAGCCACTTCACCAGGGGAAGATGAAGAAATATTTGTTTGGGGAGTAACCTCTTTCTCGATCCTAGCCTTCTGCTAAAAGATTCTTGTGCCTGAGGTAATGAAGAAGGCAAAGCTGGAGTAGGGGAGCATGTCACTCTGTATTCCCCATGAGAGAGACCAGGAGCATAGGATAATTGCTGAGGATATTTTGCCCAAGTATCCCAATATGGCCACTGGAGAGGTCCGAAAGGCATTGGTGATGGCATCAACTGGTGCTTGAACCAGGTCGGGGGAACATGGGCCTGTCTTTGGTGCAACTCCCCCATCTTCTCAAAAGTGTCAGGATAGAAATCCCTTGTCTGAAGTGTCAGAGGAATCCTGGATCAAAATATTCGAATTGGAGGAATATTCCTCCTCTTCAAGAAGGAGAGTTCCAGCATACTCTGAAAATGAGAATCAAGTGGTACCGGAGAAATGTCCCACATTGGTGAGGTGCTTGTCTCGGTACCAATAATCTCTTAGTACTCAGTACCAACTAACAAGGGAAACGCCAGCTCCTCCAAAACAAATAGATTCTGCAAGAATCCAAACTCCTGAGGTACTGGGTGGGTTTTGGAGTGCGAGGACCTGTTCTGTTGTCGGTACCCAGGGTATATGCTGCTCTGGCAAGTCCACTCCAGTCAAAGTGGACAGTACCAATGAGAATGCTTTGGGGGGTGCCAAGACCATATGAGAGGCATGGTGTCTTCGCGGTATCTCAGTGGTCAACTTAGATGTAGATAGCACTGAAGGAGCAGTGGGTACCGTTATCTTAGAGGTGGAATGATTTGATATGGCAGTGTCCTGCTTGTGTAGCACCAAAGGTTTTCGTTACCAAGGCATGCTTGCTGCCCTTTTTCTCTGGTGAGCCTGGAACACAGGCACAGGATCCATACTTAGAGTATCTGAAGCCACAGCCACATCCAGGGTGGGGCATGAGGTCTCTGCAGCAGCCTTGCTCTGCGGGGGGACCAAGGTCTTTTTTGAGTTTGACTTTTTCTGTGGAGAATGACTATTTTCTATGGGTCTTCTCCATGGATTTATCTTGCGTACACCCAGATGAACATGGCACTATCTTAATTCAGCAACTAATGTCTAGAGGGCCCTCCAAGCCTGGATCTGAGGCTGGTTGGAGGGAATGCTCCATCATTAGGAGTCTCACTTTTAGCTCCTGATTTTTTTCTTGCCCTGCCCTAAAAAGTAGTGCAGATGGATTACTTTTGGAGGATCTGAGACTCTCCCACACAGCAGATACAACAGGAATGCCCGTCGCTGACAACGATGGCCTCTTGGCAAGAAATGCCCCACTTGATGCCTGGAGAGTCTAGCATATCCCAGGACAACAGTATGTAACAGGGGAATGTCTCCCTCCCAAAAGGGGAAAGGGATCAAGAGAAAGTCCCCCTAAACTCCTAAATAAAAAGTAAATGAAATAACTAAAGAAAAAAACAATAAGCTAAAGAAGGGTAACTAGGCTAAGAGACTTCGAAAGTCAGGCACACTAGTGCTCCATCTCAGGAAAGACGGTCGAGAAGAAACTGAGGGTGGTTCACCCATGCAACCCTAGATAGCCTCAGAATGGGGCACAATAAAGCATAGGGTGTGTGCCTGGCCCGAACAGGCATCACCACCAAAAACCTCCGATTAAAGGTGCAAGGGGTGGGAGTATACCTGAAGTGGAGCACCCATAGGGACACTACTTGAAAAACTGATTATTAAAAGTGTATTTACTGAGGTATAATGAGTACATAATTGATAAGTATATGAATATGCTACTGAATGGATGATGGTTGAACCTTAACAATTAGGTTCTTAGTAATTAATCAGGTGCAGTACACTGGATAATACATATTAATTAAACCAGAGGATTATTTACAACATCAGAGGTTTAACAACTTTTTTTGGAGCTTGTAACAAAACCAGCTGCACGACATCATCTATCACATCACAGACAATACTAAGCAGAGCACATACCTTGAACGACAGTATAAAGAAATCCCTCATTGTTCCTGGGCAGTTCTCGAACTGTACAGCCAAGTTCCAGGCTCATAAAATCAATAAGACAGGAGACTAGAATAAAAACCTTCAGCCTGTATAGTCTGTGCCCATAAAATCTCCAGTGACAGGCCTTTCAGGCCCAGTATTAAATTTTAAACATGGGGCTTGTGACGTTGCATTCCATATGCTTTATGAATGTGAATATGATGTAACTGGAATATTCTTTATGCAAAAGGTCTCTTGTAAGGAAACATTATCATTACAAAGGTTATAACCTACTGAATATATTCATCCTATTTGTATGAATGTATCATTCTTGTATCTGAAACTAGAAATATTAAGTATTACTCTGAGGTCATATTGTAATTATGCAAAGTGTGGGCCATTAATGGTGGCTTAGGATCTTGATGGCTCCCATTGACTAGGACAATTGGTTGTGAATGGGTTTATTTACCTGCAAGCCTTCCTGTGTACATAATGAAGAATGAGGTCTTACAGTGACATGTGACTATGTCACATGATACTGGAATCCATTTTAAACCTGGTGTTTTTCCATTTAGAAGGAAGGGTGGGTACCCAGAGAGACAAAAGATTCCCACCTTAGGCCAAAGCTATAAAAGGGTGTGGAACAGAACAAACGGGGCTGCCAGTCATGAGAAATCCCCTAGTTACCACCTGAGCTGGAACTAACAAGGACTGTTCAAGTGGAAAAGATTGGGCCCAGACTAGGAAGGAGTCTGGGCTGCGAAAGAAGCTTATTGGAACATCTCTAAGGGTGAGATTTTACCTGTAAACAGATTCTTCATGTATTAGGCTTAGACTTGCGTGTTTTTGCTTTATTTTGTTTGGTGACTTACTTTGTTCTGTCTGTTATTAATTGAAACCTTTCAAATTCTACTTTTTATACTTAATAAAATCACTTTTGTTTATTAGTGAACCCAAAGTAAGTGATTAATACCTGGGGAGCAAACAGCTGTGTATCTCTCTCTCAGTGTTATAGAGGGTGGACAATTTATGAGTTTACCCTGCATAAGCTTTATACAGAGTAACACAGATTTATTTGGGGTTTGGATCCCATTGGAAACTGGGTGTCTGGGTGCTGGAGACAGGTGACCAGCTGAGCAGTTTTTGGTTAAAGTCTGCAGCTTTGGGGGCGTGGACCAGTCGTGGGTCCGTGTTGCAGCAGGCTAGCATGCCTGGCTCAACAAGGCAGGATTCTGGAGTCCCAAGCTGGCAGGGAAAACGAGCCCAGAAGTAACTTCAGCACATCAGGTGACAGTCCCAAGGGGGTCTCTGTGACCGAAACCATCACAGGGCTCATTTAACAACAGCAGGAAATACTGTCAATAGCTGCTATTAATATAGATTATTCATGATTTCAAATCCGTTATCTCAATAACTAATCTTTCTGCCATTAAATCCATTCACACCAAGTTGAATGAAGAAAAGCCAGATTCTGATCTAAATTACTCTAGTATGAAACCAGAATAATTCCTTTAACTTTAATGGATTTACTCCAGATTTACACAGAATCTAGCTGAAAGTATCCAATACCATCCCCAGACCCATAAAAGGCAATCGTTTCAGACAGCTCTGCATATAGTTTCTATCCTGACGAGTACATTCAGAAGAGAATTAGGCATACCACTCCCATAAAGATTTATCAGTGATCTAGCCCTCTCGATAGTTGTGTCATTCCCATCACTGAAGAGTCTGAGCATCTAATTGGCCCAATCAAGTGTTGATTTACAGGTTCTGACCTGCATGTTACCCTCTTCCCTGGGTCATGCCTTCCCTAAATCAGAACTTAGACCTTGTCTACACTATGGGGGGAGATCGATCTAAGTTACGCAACTTCAGCTGCGTGAATAACATAGCTGAAGTCAATGTACTTAGCTCTACTTACTGTAGGGTCCACACTACGTGATGTCGATGGGAGACGCTCTCCCATCAACTCCCCTGGCGCTTCTTGTTCAGGTGGAGTACAGGACTGTATGGGAGAGCGATCTGCAGTCCATTTAGTGGGTCTTCAATAGACCCGCTAAATTGACCGCCAACAGATTGATTGTCGTTTGTCGATCCCCCAGTAAATGTAGACAAGCCCTAAGTTTCCATAAGAAATTTATTCTGTGAGTCAAAACTTTGCTGCAGGAAGATTCAGAGATCACCAAGTGTTAGTTCTTCACACACAGATTTTTATTCCCAACCCTTTGCCCTTTCTTCCCTCTGTTTACACGCTGGCAGTGCTACTCACCTATTTTTCTAAACCAGTGAGCCTCATGGGTCCTCATATCCAGTGTCATACTCCCTTCCGTAAAAGACTCAGCAAGTCTCCGATGTGCTGCAGAAACATGTTATTCGACAGATAGGAAACGTTTCCTGAGCAGAACAACTGCATTTCCTATGCCCAATATTAACTACAACACACAGTATGGGGCTTCAGAAATCTGAGTAATTCAGCATGTGGGGTACCGCTCACAGGTTTGATCTAATATATTTAGAGAGCTCACAGAAAAACATTAGAATGTGCCCAAACTAGCATTTCCAGCTAGATATGCAAGACTGTCACAAGGGACATACAAACAAAATGAGTCATGCCCCTTCACCAAGAAATTCATTGACATTGGGGCCCAACTGGGGGTCTGTGGGGTTTGGCTTAATCTGATGGGAGGAGTTTGGGGCAAGAAAATTAATCCCCTCAGGCCCTTGAAATACTATTCTTAGGGTCCCACTCGAGTCCAATGGAGAAAACTTCTTCTTCAGTGGAGGACAGAATTAAAATTCAAATTGATCTGGACAAACTGGAGAAATGGTCTGAAAAAAACAGGATGAAATTCAACACGGACAAATGCAAAGTACTCCACTTAGAAAGGAACGATCAGTTGCACACATACAAAATGGGATATGACTGCCTAGAAAGGAGAACAGCAGAAAGGAATCTGGGAGTCACAGTGGATCAAAAGCTAAATATGAGTCAGTGTAACACTGTTGCAAAAAAAGCAAACATCATTCTGGGATGTATTAACAGGAGTGCTGTAAGCAAGACACAAGAAGTAATTCTTCTGCTCTACTCTGTGCTAATTAGGCCTCAACTGGAGTATTGTGTCCATCTCCGTGCGCCACATTTCAGGAAAGATGTAGACAAATTGGAGAAAGTCCAGAGAAGGTAACAAAAATGATTAAAGGTCTAGAAAACATGACCTGTGAGGGAAGATTGAAAGAACGGAGTTTGTTTAGTCTGGAAAAGAGAAGACTGAGGGAAAACATGATAACAGTTTTCCAGTACATAAAAGGTTGTTATAAGGAGGAAGGAGAAAAAATATTCTCCTTAGCCTCTGAGGATAGGACAAAAAGCAAGGGGCTTAAATTGCAGCAAGGACAATTTAGGTTGGACATTAGGAAAAACTTGCTGTCAGAGTGGTTAAGCACTGAAATAAATTGCCTAGGGAGGTTGTGGAATCTCCATCATTGGAGATTTTTAAGGGCAGATTAGACAGACACCTGTCAGGGATGGTCTAGATCAGGGGTCGGCAACATTTGGCCCACGGTCCGCCAGGGTAAGCACCCTGGCGGGCCGGGCCAGTTTTATTTACCTGCTGACGCGGCAGGTTCGGCCGATTGCGGCCCCCACTGGCCGCGGTTTGCCGTCCCAGGCCAATGGGGGCGGCGAGAAGCCGCGGCCAGCAGGGCCCTCCTGGCCGCGGCTTTTCGCCGCCCCCATTGGCCTGGGACGGCAAACCGCGGCCAGTGGGGGCCGCAATCGGCCGAACCTGCCGCGTCAGCAGGTAAATAAAACTGGCCCGGCCCGCAAGGGTGCTTACCCTGGCGAGCCGCGTGCCGAACGTTGCCGACCCCTGGTCTAGATAATACTTCATCCCACCATGAATGCAGAGGACTGGACTAGATGACCTCTCAACGTCCCTTCCAGTCCTATGATTCTATTACATGAGCTCTCCACTCTCCCTGACATGGTCATGATGTCTATAGCAGCTACAAGACTAAATGTACATTTTCTATGGGGCTTCCAAGACAGGAAGAGAGGAGAGAAAATAGCTAGTGAAAACAGAGGTTACTTCCTGTAACTAGAAATTCTTCGAGATGTGTGGTCCCTGTAATTGACACATAGGATATGCATGCACACCCTGGGCGGTGGGCAGGGGAGGCTGTGCCTCCCCAAACAGCCAGGCGTGACCCCACCCACAGTTCACCTCCAGGGTCCCGCTTTGGCGGTGCTGCTGAGCTCCAGGGGCTCGGGCATGCTGCTCCCTTCCCGGGACTGCGGTGGTGCCACGCGCTCTCCCTCCCAGCGTGCCGGGCCTGGGGGGGCTGCAGTGGTGCTGCCATGTGTGCGCTCTCTCTCTCTCTCTCTCTCTCTCCTGGCACTCCAGGGCTCGGGGGGCTGCAGCGCCACCGCAAGCTCTCCCTCCCGGCACTCTGGGGCTGGGGAGGCTGCAGCGATGCCGCCTCACACTCTCCCTCCCAGGGCTCTGCAGCGGGGGGGGGGCTGCAAGCACTAGCCAGCCTGGGGTGGGGGCCAGCAGCTGCAGTGGGGGGGCTCTGAGATCCGGGGGCGTGGAAGGGGCAGGGCTGGGGGCTAGCCTTCCCCAGCCAGCTGTTCCCGTGCCGCCCACGATGCACACCATGCACCCGAGCTCAGAGATTTTAACAAGCATTGTCCATTGGCCTGCATATGCACAAAAGATCATCTCGTGCTCCTGAGCGAGGGTACAAGAGGCAGTGAGGGTCAATGCCCCCACAGTTCCTCTTCTTATCACGAATCCAATCCAGAGCTGAAGTAGAAGGAACAGAGGGCAGGTATTGTAATAGATATATAGGGTTACCATACGTCCTCTTTTTCCCGGACACGTCCGGCTTTTCGGCACTCAAACCCCCGTCTGGGGGGAATCGCCAAAAAGCCGAACATGTCCGGGAAAATGCCAGCCAGGCACTTCCCCTCCCGTGGCAGCTCTGCTCCTCCCCTGACTCTTCGGCTCTGTTTAAGAGCCTAGCTGCCCGAGCACTATGAGCTTCAGGCAGCCCCCTTGCCTCCGGACCCTGCACCGCCGGAGCCTGGGAGGGGAAGTGCCCGGCTGGGGGGCGCAGGGTCCGGAGGCATAGGGGCTGCCCGAAGCCCAAGCGCTACCGGCTTCACGGTTTGCCGGGCAGCCTCCAGATCCTGCGTCCCTGGCTGGGCGCTTCCCCTCCCGGGCTCCAGCTGTGCTGGGGAAGCGCCGGCCGGGGGCGCAGGGTCTGGGGGCTGCCAGGCAAACCGTGAAGCCGGTAGCGCTCGGGCAGCCCTTTCCGCGTGGCTGGGAGTGGGAGGGAGGAGGGGACGGAGTTAGGGTGGGGAAGGGGTGGAGTTGGGGCGGGGTGGGGAAATGGGCGGGGCCAGGGCCCGTGGAGGGTCCTCTTTTTTTATTTGTTAGATATGGTAACCCTAAGATATAGACCACACATCTCAAAGAACTTTCAGTTACAGTAAGTAACCTTCATTCTGTCTTCAAGTGCTGGTCCCTATGTGTATTCCACGCGTGGGTGATTGACAAGCAGTACTCAGATTGAAGGTGTGTGCAAGGAAGCCAGAAACAAAGATGTGTGCAGCCCCGGCGCAACCACAGCATCGGCGCCTATGGAGAAACCCCGTCCAGCTCACTGTCTGATCCATCATTTGACATCGGAGGGGCAAGGCAGGATTGTGAGGAAATGCCCCTTGGTCGGCCATGGCTCCGTTCCATGATCGTGGTGGAAAGTAAGGAGCTTCCACCGTAGCCAGGTCACCAGCCTGATGGAATTCTACCTGTACCAAGTGTCCTGGCGTTGGTGGTGGTGCCAGGGGAGATGGGGACCTTGCCCGTACAAATCTCTCCAGTGTCCCAGGGGCCAATGCTGCTGGCAGTACTGACAGCTCACATATTCGGTGCCTGTCCCCAAACAGTCCATGGGCCTATCAACGGTACTGGACATTGACAGTCGCCGTGAGATGTGGGTGCAAGGTGATCTCAGTGTCGATGGTGCCAAGGATACTGAGCAAGGTGGTGATTGCTTTCAGATATCCCTGGGCTCACTGAGTGGTCTTCCCACTCTCTTTTTCAACTTTTGAGAGGAGTCCCCGGGCCATTTCTTCGATGCAATATCCTTCAAAGTCAAGGTTGAAAGGAAGACTCCCGTCCACTGCAGGGCTGGGGTTGGAGAGCTGCTACTATAAAGTGGGCTGTAGTCCACGAAAGCTTATGCTCTAATAAATTTGTTAGTCTCTAAGGTGCCACAAGTACTCCTGTTGTTCTTTTTACTATAAAAATGATTTTCTAGCAGAGATCTCTGTCCTTGTGGGATCTCGGTTGGAGCTGCTTGCAGAGGGAACACTTTTGTTGGATGGGCCCGCTCCGAGACAGCTAATGCACGAGGAGTGCTTGTCCACAACCGGGATTGCTTCTCTGGAAGTGCGACAATTCTTGAAGCCCAGAGAGCCAGGCATATCCTTATCCAGGGGGGTCGCCCAAAACTGGGGGCCGACAAGAATAAAGCCTTTTCTTTCTTCTTTTGTTGATTTTTTTTAAAGGCACCGCCAAATAAAAGTCAAATGAAGGCTAAAGGATTTCTAAAATCTAAAGATTAACAACTGAAAAGAAGAGTTAATGATCCGCTAACAGGCAGCTAAAGGCTCCATCTCTAGTCAGGGTGGTTGAGAACTAACTGAAGACAGTTAGCCCTCAGTTGGTTAGCCTCGTGGTGCAGCATTAGAAGAGACAGCACATTTGCGGGCCCAACAGGCATTGCTACCGAAGTTCTCTGATCAGCAGCACAGGGACGCAGACACAACTACAGTGGAGCACCCCATAGGGACACTGCTCAAAGAAGAAGAGGGATTTTTTGGGAGGGAGGCGAGGGGTAAACTGAAGTGAGTGTCAGTATTGTAATTAGCCCCTCATTTCTCTTACCAACTTTATATTATTTTCTGCAGTTTCTAAGTTTCAGAGGAAGAACAGAAGACACTTTAATATAAACAATCCTCTTCTTGTAAATAGCTAGGACAATGAAGAGCCCGCACTTGGCCTTTAACTACCACATTTATAAAAAGAAGAACAGGAGTACTTGTGGCACCTTAGAGACTAACAGGTGCCACAAGTACTCCTGTTCTTCTTTTTGCGGATACAGACTAACACGGCTGCTACTCTGAAACACATTTATAAATTCGCACTGGAAACTCATAACAACAAAACAACTCTTTTCTTTTGTCATAGCTCCTGCCTGCCTAATAAAGATGCTGTTCTGAGCCCTATCTATGCAGACAGAGTAGAGAACTGCCACTTCGGGCCATCCCAGACTGAAGCCCCTAGACCTGCTAGTGTGGATGGTACCTGATTGTTTTGACTGCATTTGTGATCATAAGTAGGGTTTCCCCTTCCCAAGGGGAAACTGTAGGAAGAGGGAGCCTTTTGTCTGAGGGAAGCAGCTAACACAGGCCCTACTAGGAATGAAGCTTTTCCAGCTCTAGTCTGCAGGCTTTCCAGAGCAGAAACACACAGCATTAACTGTACCATCAACATGTTCATAGATGTACAACCACAGAAAATGGATGGGGGCTAATTTAGCTACAACTAATCAGGAGAGAGATCTTGGAGTCATCGTGGATAGTTCTCTGAAGATGTCCACACAGTGTGCAGCGGCAGTCAAAAAAGAAAACAGGATATTAGGAATCATTAAAAAGGGGATAGAAAATAAGACAGAGAATATCTTATTGCCTTTGTATAAATCCATGGTACGCCCATATCTTGAATACTGCGTATAGATGTGGTCTCCTCATCTAAAAAAAAGATATACTGGCACTAGAAAAGGTTCAGAAAAGGGCAACTAAAATGATTAGGGGTTTGGAACGGGTCCCGTATGAGGAGAGATTAAAGAGGCTGGGACTTTTCAGCTTGGAAAAGAGGAGACTAAGGGGGGATATGATAGAGGTATATAAAATCATGAGTGATGTGGAGAAAGTGGATAAGGAAAAGTTATTTACTTGTTTCCATAATACAAGAACTAGGGGCCACCAAATGATATTAATGGGCAGCAGGTTTAAAACTAATAAAAGGAAGTTCTTCACACAGGGCACAGTCAACTTGTGGAACTCCTTGCCTGAAGAGGTTGTGAAGGCTAGGACTATAACAGCATTTAAAAGAGAACTGGATAAATTCACGGAGGTTAAGTCTGTTAATGGATATTAGCCAGGATGGGTAAGGAAGGGTGTCCCTAGCCTCTGTTTGTCAGAGGGTGGAGATGGATGGCAGGAGAGAGATCACTTGATCATTGCCTGTTGGGTTCACTCCCTCTCGGGCACCTGGCATTGGTCACCATCGGTAGACAGGATACCGGGCTAGATGGACCTTTGCTCTGACGCAATACGGCCATTCTTATATTCTTATGTAAACTACGTACCTGAGGTCAAGTAAGTCACAAGTGTGTCCATATCTTTAGTCCTAGAGTAGAAGAAAAATCCAGTTTTACAGAACACTTTATTATTTTATATGGTATGACAGAATACAATAACTCTAATTACAGATACAGTACTCCTGCTTTTGTCAAAAGCATATAGACTCAAAATCCATAGTGTTGTAAGACCTGGAGTAGCAGTGTTGCAGGCCTGTAGTAAGAGTGTTACGACCTGTAGATTTGTAAGCCCAAAGGAGGAGTGTTGTAGGAGATTTTCAGAAGGGAAGCCACAGACTCAACTTCCAAGTTTCATTTACATAGCCTTGTTTCCTTGCGATATCAGAAGTAAGCTGTATGGTACTAACTCCAACTTGGGTGCATAGCAAAGTGACAGAGCCCACTCCAAGGAGACCCGTTGTCTACCATCAACAGTATTCCTTTCCTGAGCTTTTGGGCACTCAACACAGAGTTGAAAAATGCTTGGTCTCTGGCAGCGAAGACCACACTGTTCTCAGAGCTCTTGACAGGCACATCCTCCAAATGTCAACTAGAGATGTCAACCTCAGAGAAGCAGCCTGATCTACATTCCCCACTGAGGACTGATTTAGTATCATGCTGGCATCCAGTTAACAGGAGAGGGGGAGGAGTGCAGGTACTTGGAGGAAAGTTATACAAGGTGAAGAGATGGTCACACTTGATGCCGCTGGGCCCACTCCTTGAAGTTCTTATTCAATTATGTCAATTGGTGTTTAGCTTGACATAACTGAATCCCATAATCACATGATAAGAAAATAAAAACCATATATACTTTTTTAAGTGGACAGTAATCATACAGAAATGTATTTAGCAAATGGCCTCACCTATTCTCTTTGGGTTCTGCCATGACTTTTGACAACACAAGGCGAACCAAACACCTACATGTACAAGAAAAACATAGAAAATGAGACTTAGAAATTACATCTCCATCAATATTTTGTGCCTTTTCAGCCCCAACAAGAGACAACCTTTTCTCAGCTCTTCTCCATGCCATCAATTAAATATACCTACTGAAAGATACAGGGTATCAGATTGGGATTAAGATTATAAGATTTTCCCCATTCTCATCCTTTATTTTGTCCTCCACTTTGCTAAATCAATGCCTGGCTGGCTTGGGGTAAGCAATAGAAGAAATATGTTTGTCTTATAATTATTATTCTTAAAATAGGGTAAAAACATTTTAACATGATATTTTAAAAAATTACTTAGTTATCAACAAACCCAAGTTCTAGGGCTAGATACCAAACCAGTCTTTTCACCTCTGGGGATCATCGATAGCAAGTCAAATGCATTGGTTGTAATTTCATTCTAGTCACTACTGGCCATTTGTCCACATCACAAAAACAACATTAAACTCAGAGCAACTGGCCTCCACTGCTTAAGAGAGGCCTATGATAGACTGGTTAAAGGTGTGGCAGTTCAGGATTGAGATATGTTTTGCAGTGCCATGGGATGCTCTGGACTTCAACAGCAAAGGAGCTGCTGGCTAGCATAATACACATCACCTGCTCAGTTCTTCACCTTCATGAAAACTAAAAATTTATCAGATGTAATAAATTAAAAGAAAGAAAAGCAGCACAAATTCCCTTCCTTTATGGGTATCTCAAATACTCACTTTAAAGCTGTAAACACTTGTTGACAATCTTGTGAGTGCTGAGATAAATACTCCAAAGCTTTGATAGCCACAGCCTGTTGTTCATTCTGAAAACAAGTAACAAACACATTTTCTAAAAGCTGTGCCAATTGTCAAACAACGCCATCCTACCCACAACTGGAAAATGTTTGCTGGGTTTATATGGTCTTCTCGTGGGGGAAAGGCAAGAGGATTCTGCATAAGAAACATCCCCATATGCAAGGAAAAAAAACTTAACGAAAGATCCTGTGATTCCTTGCACAATCAGTCCATAGACAGAACAGAATTAATACAGCTTGGGGAAGCCATTAGAACCTGGGATATTATTAGCAAACCCCAAGAGATAGCTAAAAGGGGGGCTCTATATACGCCAATATTCATTCATTCAGTGCTCACACCATTCAGTCATTGCTCACAGACAAGCAAGAGGGACAAGTAACTTTTCATAGTCCTTCAGGATTTCCCAACCCCAGAATCTGAGCTCCTTAAAAACATATAAGCAGCTTCTCCTTCTGAATTGAGCATCTTCAGCAATCAAGCCATAGAAGACAACAGAAATCCTGTAGCTTGTGACAGAAGGGAGACCTAAGGAAGCATCTGATGCAATGTCCATTTACTAATATCTATAGCTCAGGAATTTTCCTTAAGAATTCTTTTAAAACTTTATTTCTTTGGTTTGGAATAAACCTCTGCTTCACTTTATTCAACACACTTGAGTTTACATAGCAAGGTCTTCTCTAGTGTAGCACATAGCAAGAAAAACTACACGTATGACAGGCTACAGCTGCTACATTTATTTGAAAATGAAGCAGAAGTCCAAGAAAATATTATCAGCTCTCCCTACCTCTAAAGCAATCTGGGCAGCTAAACTCAGAAGGCTGGTGGCTGCACTTCCATCTGCTAGTAGCTTATCTTCATGCTGAGCTGGCTTTGCTGCTAACTTCCCCATTGCAACAATTGCTTCCACAGCTGAAATACATGAGGAACCAGCTGTTAGCAGAATTTTTCATAGAAGCACATGAAAGTAGCTTACTCTGATATTTTAATATAAATATCATACTGATTTGTGGAAAGGCTGACATCTTCAACTAATTTTCACAAGTTCCCCCTGGAAAACCTGTTCTGACTAGGTAAATATGTTAGCATTTCTCCACAGTTAAGCACTGGGCTTGCTAGAAAGGTGTTAACATGTTTTTTCTGGCTACTGCAGACAGTTTTGCCAAACAGTGGAAGCCTTGTCTAGCACCCCAATCTTGTCGCAGAAAGCAGAACGCTCCCTCTAATAATATTACCCATAGGTCGGGTGCGGCTCCACTCTCCCATGTCTTGGCTCAAACCAACAAGAGTTACTCCAGCGGGCATTCTGCACCAAAACATTAAAAATTACGCACCAAAAAATTATGTGCACCATATTTTTAAATTCTGCAAAATTCCAGAGGCTCCAGTGAGGAAAGCAGGATCGGGCCCAGACAAGCAGGCAGGCAACAGATAAAGAGACTGGAAAACAGGTTGGGAGCCCTGAGGACCTTAGTGGCAGGAGTAACGGAAGGAGTAAGTTCAGGCATGGGGAATTCAGATCCCTAAAACAATTACTTGAAATGGTGAAATCTGAGCTGATGAAAGTGTCATTCTGTATCTAGATACAGAAGTGATTTAAGGAAAGAGTGAGAAGTTAATTCTGCAGAGGCTGGAGGAAATTAAAACAGCTGAAAGTTGTTAAAATGTTAAAAAGAAAAAAACTGTTATAGGAAGAGAATTCTTGGTTTCTTTGCAGCCATTTGAAGGAAAAATGAGCCCTTTTCCAAAGGAATGTCTGTAAATAATCCAGGCAAAGAGACAATCTGATTGAAATCATTTGACTATGGACAATTTAGTCAAATTCACTAAAAGAACATAATTCCACTGGAACTTAACTGTCCCCCAAATGTATAAAAGGGAAAAGACGGTTACTCACCGTTGTAACTGTTGTTCTTCGAGATGTGTTGCTCATATCCATTCCATTAGGGGTGTGCGCGCGCCGCGTGCACGATCGTCGGAGAATTTTCTACCCTAGCAACACCGGCGGGTCGGCTGTGGAGCCCCCTAGAGTGGCGCCTTCATGGCGCTGAATATATACCCCAGCCGACCCGGCGCCCCCTCAGTTCCTTCTTGCCGGCTACTCCGACAGTGGGGAAGGGGGGCGGGTTTGGAATGGATATGAGCAACACATCTCGAAGAACAACAGTTACAACGGTGAGTAACCGTCTTTTCTTCTTCGAGTGCTTGCTCATATCCATTCCATTAGGTGACTCCCAAGCCCAACTTAGGTGGTGGGGTCGGAGTGAGACATTGCTGTGTGCAAAACCGCTGATCCGAATGCAGCATCGTCCCTGGACTGTTGCACTAGTGCATAGTGAGCTGTAAACGTGTGGACTGATGACCAAACCGCCGCTCTACAAATGTCCTGGATCGGAACATGTGCCAGGAAAGCAGTCGAGGAAGCTTGGGCCCTCGTGGAGTGAGCGGTGAGGTGCGGTGCTGAGACACCTGCCAGGTCATAGCAAGTCCGGATGCAAGACGTAATCCAGGAGGATAGGCGTTGTGAGGAGACCGGTGAGCCTTTCATTCGGTCGGCCACTGCAACGAAGAGTTGCGTCGTCTTCCTAAAGTGCCTTGTGCGGTCAATATAGAAAGCCAGGGCCCTGCGTACGTCCAGAGAATGCAAACG
Organism: Trachemys scripta elegans; assembly: GCF_013100865.1. Classification (NCBI taxonomy): domain Eukaryota; kingdom Metazoa; phylum Chordata; order Testudines; family Emydidae; genus Trachemys; species Trachemys scripta. The sequence continues at coordinate 946,411 of NC_048306.1, read as the reverse complement.
TTGATCCTGGCGAGTAGCATGTGGTTTAGGATGAAAGACCGGGAGAAATATATCCTGGTTGATGTGAAATGGAGAAACCACCTTAGGGAGAAAGGCAGGATGTGGACGAAGCTGCACTTTATCCTTATGGAAAACTGTGTAAGGGGGCTCGGATGTAAGCGCCCTGAGTTCAGAAACGCGCCTTGCTGAGGTGATGGCTACGAGGAAGGCTGTCTTCCAGGATAGGTACAAAAGTGAACAGGTGGCCAGTGGCTCGAATGGAGGACCTGTGAGCTTGGAGAGAACCAGGTTGAGGTCCCACGTCGGGACGGGCTGACGTTGTTGTGGGTACATCCGGTCTAAGCCCTTGAGGAATTTAACGACCATCGGGTTAGAGAATACCGAGGACGCGAGTTCCCCTGGGTGAAAGGCTGATATAGCAGCCAGGTGAACTCTAATTGAAGATATCGCCAACCCCTGTTGTTTTAGGGAGAGGAGATATTCCAATATGAGAGGAATAGGTGCCTGTAACGGGGACGTGGCTCGTTGTTCGCACCAACAGGAGAACCGTTTCCACTTGGCCAAGTACGTGGCTCGTGTTGAGGGCTTCCTACTGCTCAACAGAATCTGTTGGACCGAGAGTGAGCATTGTTGCTCTGCCTGGGTGAACCATGGAGCAGCCACGCCGTGAGGTGAAGAGATTGCAGGTCGGGGTGACGCAGCCGGCCGTGGTCCTGAGAGATGAGATCCGGACATAATGGAAGCGGGATCGGTGTCCGAATCGAGAGTTCCAACAGTGTGGTGTACCAATGTTGTCTCGGCCACGCTGGAGCGATCAGAATTACCTGTGCCTGGTCTCTGCGCAATTTGAGCAGTACTTTGTGGACCAGAGGAAACGGAGGGAAGGCATAAAACAGGTGGTCTTTCCAGGGAAGGAGAAACGCATCCGAGAGGGAGCCCGGAGCTCGACCTTGCAGGGAGCAGAACACGTGGCACTTCCTGTTGTCTCGAGATGCAAACAGGTCTATCTGGGGAAACCCCCACTTCTGGAAAACAGAATGTATGATGTCCGGACGGATGGACCACTCGTGCGTCTGAAAGGACCTGCTGAGTCGGTCCGCTAAAGTATTCTGGACTCCAGGGAGGAACGATGCCATAAGATGGATTGAGTGGGTGATGCAGAAGTCCCACAGGCGAATGGCCTCTTGGCAGAGTTGACGAACGTGCTCCTCCTTGCTTGTTGATGTAAAACATGGCCGTGGTGTTGTCGATGAGAACTAACACACAACGGCCACGTAGGAGATTGAGAAATGCCTGGCACGCCAGGCGCACCGCCATCAGTTCCCGAACATTGATGTGCAGGGCTAGCTGGGATGCAGTCCACAGGCCCTGGGTATGGTGTTCGTTGAGATGGGCGCCCCAACCCAGAGATGAAGCGTCTGTGACCAGGTGCAGAGAGGGTTGCGGGGCGTGAAATGGCATCCCCTCGCAAACCACATTGTGATCTAGCCACCAGGTGAGGGAGGCCAGGACCGAGTTCGGGACCGTGACCACCATGTTCAGGCTGTCTCGATGTGGGCGGTATATGGATGACACCCAGGTCTGGAGTGGGCGAAGCCGAAGTCTGGCATGCCTGGTTACGTACGTGCAGGAAGCCATGTGACCCAGCAGGGTGAGGCACGACCTCACCGTGGTAGTTGGGAAGGCCCTGAGCCCTTGAATGAGGCTCGTGATGGTACAAAAGCGGTTGTCTGGCAGGATGGCTTGTGCACGTCTGGAGTCTAGGACTGCGCCGATGAATTCTATTCTCTGGGTAGGTTCTAGGGTGGATTTGTCCTTGTTGAGTAGGATGCCCAACTCGTTGAATGTGTGCACTATTATGTGGACGTGAGCTCGCACTTGCTCTTTGGTGCGACCGCGTACCAGCCAGTCGTCTAGGTACGGGAACACCTGTATCCCTTGCCGACGAAGGTACGCTGCCACGACAGCCATACATTTCGTGAACGCTCTTGGGGCCGAGGATAGGCCGAAGGGAAGGACTGCAAATTGATAGTGCACTTTGCTTATCACGAATCGCAGGAAGCGTCTGTGAGGCGGGTAAATTGCGATATGAAAGTATGCGTCTTTCATGTCGAGGGCGGCGAACCAGTCTCCAGGATCGAGGGAAGGGATAATGGCCCCCAAAGAGACCATGCGGAACTTCAACTTTACTACGAATTTGTTGAGTCCGCGTAAGTCCAAGATGGGCCGCAAACCTCCTTTGGACTTGGGGATCAGGAAGTAACGGGAATAAAATCCCCTGCCCCTTAACTCTATCGGAACCTCCTCTATGGCCCCCATGGCAAGGAGCGTAGAAACCTCCTGTACAAGAAGTTGCTCGTGAGAAGGGTCCCTGAAGAGGGACGGGGAAGGGGGGTGGGAGGGTGGGGTAGAAGAAAACTGGATAGCGTATCCCCTCTCCACCGTGCTGAGGACCCAACGGTCCGAAGTTATAAGGGACCAGGCACGGTGGAAGTGGGAGAGGCGATCCCGAAAGGAGGGGGCTGGATCCTGGGGGATGACTGGGGCGCCGTCCTCGACCGCACCTTCAAAAGTTCTGTCTAGGACCTGAAGGTGGTCTTGGTGGCCCCTGGTTCTGACCGGGTTGAGGGCCAGCCCATCTCCTCCTACCACCTCGCCCTCTCCTTCTGGCAGGGTCCTGTCTCTGACGAGGTGGAGGGGGGTAAAAACGTTGAGGCTGGGGCCTAAATGGTCTGCGCTGGGGACCCGCAACATGCATCCCCAAGGAGCGCATGATTGTCCTGGAGTCCTTGAGGCTCTGCAATCGAGAGTCCGTCTTCTCCGAGAACAACCCCTGTCCTTCAAAGGGCAAATCCTGTAGGGTTTGCTGTAATTCAGGGGGCAAACCCGAAACTTGGAGCCAGGAGGTCCTGCGCATAGCGATACCTGCGGCCAGGGTTCTTGCGGCCGAGTCCGCTATGTCCAGGGAGGCCTGTAAGGAGGTCTGAGCCACCTTCTTACCCTCCTCAACCAAGGCCCCAAACTCTTCCCTGGACTCTTGGGGAACCAATTCCTTGAACTTCCCCATAGAGTTCCAGGAATTAAAGTTGTAGCGGCTCAGGAGCGCCTGCTGGTTAGCCGCTCTAAGTTGCAGCCCTCCAGCTGAGTAAACTTTACGGCCAAACAAATCGAGTCGCTTAGCCTCCTTTGATTTGGGCGCTGCAGCTTGTTGACCGTGGCGCTCCCTCGCATTCACTGATGACACCACCAGTGAACACGGCTGGGGATGGGTATACAAGTACTCGTAGTCTTTGGAAGGAACAAAGTACTTTCTTTCCACCCCTCTCGCTGTAGGAGGGATAGAGGCAGGGGTTTGCCATATCGTAGTTGCGTTCGCCTGGATCGTGCGGATCAGGGGCAACGCCACTCTTGATGGGACATCCGCCGCGAGGATATTTACAATGGGGTCCTGCACCTCCACTATCTCCTCCGTCTGTAGGTCCATGTTACGGGCCATCCTACGTAACAGGTCCTGATGAGCCCGAAGATCTATTGGAGGTGGACCTGTGCACGACGTGCCCGCCACTGCCTCATCCGGAGAGGAAGAGGAAGATGCCTCTGGTGGTAAGGGATCCAGGGGAGGATCCTGGTCTCCCTGTTCTTGGGTCGGAGCATCACCTGCCCTTGGGTCCGGGACGTCAGGTGGTGCAGATACAGAGGCCTCCATGCCCCCTGGAGGAGGGCGAGAGATGGTGGACTCTGGGGCCCTTGTATCAGAGTGACCCGAGCGAGAGGTTGTTGGAGCCCCTTGCGCCTGGTGGTATGCCCACTGGGTCCAGAACGACCAGTGAGATGGGCCCTGGTCAGGGTCCTCCCTGGCGCGCCGATGGAGCGTCCGGGCTAAGTGCCGCCTCCATAAGGAGTTGCCGGAGTCGAAAGTCCCGCTCCTTCTTGGTCCTCGGTTTGAAGGCCTTACAGATCTTGCACTTATCTGTTTGATGGGACTCTCCCAGGCACTTCAGACACGAGTCGTGCGGGTCGCTCGTTGGCATAGGCTTAGCGCAGGAGGCGCACTGTTTGAAGCCGGGAGCCTTGGGCATGAGCCCGACCACGCGGCCGGGGAAAAAGGGGGGAGACAACCCCCTTAATCCCCTTTTTTTAACTATATAACAACTATAAACAAGTGAATAACCAACTATATAACTATAAACAACTAGAACTACAACTATAACTGTGAATAACTGGATAAGCTAGGGAGAGTGGAGAACAGCTACGCCGCGCTCCATAGTTCCAACGACCGTCAGGGGCGGTAAGAAGGAACTGAGGGGGCGCCGGGTCGGCTGGGGTATATATTCAGCGCCATGAAGGCGCCACTCTAGGGGGCTCCACAGCCGACCCGCCGGTGTTGCTAGGGTAGAAAATTCTCCGACGATCGTGCACGCGGCGCGCGCACACCCCTAATGGAATGGATATGAGCAAGCACTCGAAGAAGAATGTAATCTACGTACAGCTGTGTAAAAATTATTAGAGCTGTGCAAGGGATGTTAAGAAAAAGAGAATGTATATATGTATGTATGTATGTATGTATGTGTGTGTGTGTGTGCAAATATATTGTGTAAATATGTGATGTTTTAAGGACCTAAATCAACACTCCTGGTTTGTAAAAAACTCTTGTTTTGTTGGTTTAAGACGAATTCATAGAATCATAGAATATCAGGGTTAGAAGGGACCTCAGGAGGTCATCTAGTCCAACCCCTGCTCAAAGCAGGGCCAATTCCCAACTAAATCATCCCAGCCAGGGCTTTGTCAAGCCGGGCCTTAAAAACCTCTAAGGAAGGAGACTCCACCACCTCCCTAGGTAACCCATTCCAGTGCTTCACCACCGTCCTAGTGAAACAGTGTTTCCTAATATCCAACCTAGACCTCCCCCACTGCAACTTGAGACCATTGCTCCTTGTTCTGTCATCTGCCACCACTGAGAACAGCTGAGCTCCAACCTCTTTGGAACCCCCCCTTCAGGTAGTTGAAAGCAGCTATCAAATCCCCCCTCATTCTTCTCTTCTGGAGACTAAACAATCCCAGTTCCCTCAGCCTCTCCTCATAAGTCATGTGCTCCAGCCTCCTAATCATTTTTGTTGCCCTCCGCTGGACTCTTTCCAATTTTTCCACATCCTTCTTGTAGTGTGGGGCCCAAAACTGGACACAATACTCCAGATGAGGCCTCACCAATTTTGAATAGAGGGGAATGATCACGTCCCTCGATCTGCTGACAATGCCCCTACTTATACAGCCCAAAATGCCGTTAGCCTTCTTGGCAACAAGAGCACACTGACTCATATCCAGCTTCTCGTCCACTGTGACCCCTAGGTCCTTTTCTGCAGAACTGCTACCTAGCCATTTGGTCCCTAGTCTGTAGCAGTGCATGGGATTCTTCCGTCCTAAATGCAGGACTCTGGTTTTGGTTTGGTTTTTGTTTTGGTTTGGTTTTTAAATAATACCACTAAAAATCCATTTGAACTTTTTATTCAAAGATGCAAAACTGACAGACACTTTTTGCCAGACACAGGTAATTAGTGTTGTTTGGCTCTGATATTTAGCATTTAACCCTTAAGGTACCTCAATGCTTTATAAAGTTCAATATCTTTTTAAAGACCAACTAGGAGAATGGGGAGAGATTCTAGATTTTTTTGGTAACCAAGTAGCAGATAAGAGCTGCAGTAAAAGAATAAGAAATGAAAAAGAAAGTACCCTCTGGAGCAATAGCAGGGATGAGGGGCACAAAGTAGCAATGTTTGGAACAATGAAGTTGGCTCTGAGTAATCAGACTTTCACTTTTATAAGGGTATATGGAAACTGTGAGCACAAAAGAAACAGTCACACCTTATGTAAAAATTGATATGATTAATATAATGTTATAGAAGTTAAACTATGAAAAAAAGTGCATTTTCCTATGACATATGCAGTGTATATTATAGAAGGGGTGAAAAGAACAAAAATGCAAGCAAAACATGCTACTTAATTAAAATTCTATTAGGGCTCCAAAAAGGAGCCACAATAGGTTGTGTTTTCTTTTTCAGATAGCTGTGTGTTTTGGAAGCAGGAGGCAAAAGTGGAAAGTAATCAAAACTCAGGTGGAAGTTCATTGTGTCCCTTTAAGACAGAGTCTCTGAGCTCTGCTGATGGCTTTGGGTCCAAAAGCAAGCTGAAAAGCATCTGTGTTGATGCAAATTACCTAGCTGATAGAGGAAGGAGAGAACTGCCCATAAATGACAGCACAAAGGAGCTGCAGATAATGGACATACCTGGTCAGAAAACAAGCTACTTGTAATCAAGAAGACTCAGATTATGGCCCTCCAGAAAGGAAGGCAGAAAAAGGAGTCAAGCCTGAGAATAGGAGTAGACATCGTCTAAGGACCCCCAAGAGTCCGTGGACCACCGGTTGAGAACCACTGACCTAGAATACAATGTATGGAAGCAAAGGAGGGGGTTGGAGACGGAGACCTATGAGATTCCATCAGAAAGTGGGAGAGAGGAGGACCACCCATCAAAAAACCTGACAGAATGGTAAGAGAGATAAGAGGAGACTTAGGAAAGTACAGTATCACAAAAGACCAGGGGAGATAAGAAGTCAAGAAGAGGATGATCAACAATGTCAAAAGCAACAGAGACACAAGAAATCAAGGATGCAACTGAGGCACTGACATTTGGCCAAGAGGAGGTGATTAGAGACTTTGGTGAGAGCAGTTTCAGTGGAAAGGGCAGAAGATAGATTGAAGAGGGTCTAGGATGTAGCTGGGGAAGACAAACTTGAGACAGTGATGCAGATAGCATTTCCAATTAGTTTCCAGGTGAAGGGGAGAAAGGAATTTAGGGCATAGGTGGAGAAACAGGCTAAGTCAAAGGCAGCTTTTTTGTTGGGAAAAGACCAAATCAATGAAACTGCAAAATAATCATGTGTTCATATGTACACAGCAACACATTACCCTTCTGATTGTTTCTACCTTTTTCAGTGTTACCCTCCAAGACCGCAACCTTATACACACTGAACTGAGTGAAGATGCTGCTAGGATCACACCTCTCTGCTTCCTTCACTGCCTCTTTTGCCTGTTGACAGAAAAGATTAACGCGATTTTATCGCAGTCATGACAAGGAGTCAGTAACACACATTGTAGTTGGGTGAGCTAAACTGAGAGAGAAGATATTAATGATTATATACGTGCTGTATAAATCCACAGCTGTATAAAGCTTGGTGTTTTACAGACAAAAAAAAGTCCATGCCCTGAGGATCTTAAAAGTCTTAAGTTATCCATAGCTGAAAAACAAAATAAAAGTCACAAAAATAAGCTTTTGAGCACATATAGAGGGACAATAAATGTTAATGTTGCAGATAAATGTTTAGAACTCAAGAAATGCTAAAATTACAGTTGCAAACACACCCTTAATTCTGACCCCTTAACAATACAGTCGTTAATTCCAGGGTCACACACTGTTTCTCAACTGATACAGAATAACATCAGACCATTTCTTCCACAACCTTGAAAGTTTCACCTTGTGAGCTAAGAAGTAAGAGTGAAATTCAGCCCAGTGCAGGCGGCCAGCACAAGGCATAGGCTCTATTACAGTCTCACTGTGCTGACCCGCTGGATGGGGTGAAATTCACCTTGAATGAGGTAGGGGTCTGCAGAGCATCTTATTTATAAATGACTCTCCTGGACTCTACTTGGCATACACAGCATACATGGAAACAGAAGTTGCCACATATATTCAAGGTTAGATAATCGTGTTTTGCTTTGTCCCTGTCTAGTGGTGGCTGGAAGAAAAAGGTTGATGAACTTGCTGGGCATCCCTGATTCTCAGATGTGGGTCATTCAGCTCTGGCAGTTCAGGCTCTTGCATTTAGATGTAGAAGTCCCAGGTTCAACCTCTGCTGTCAGGGTATGTATGGGGATTAGAGCTGGATGGACTTCTAAAACTCAGGCAAGCTTCCTCATCATGTAACCCATACCACTTAGTGTGATGCTCTGTCCCTCTTTAGTGGTGGCTGGGAAACATATAGAGATTGATGAGCTGGCTAACAGAGTGGGACCTTTTAATTCAGGCAGTCAAGGCTTCTGCTTTAAGATCCAGAGAGCCAGGGTTCTATGCTACTGCCAAGGACCCACCCTGGGGTACAGCATAAGTGAAGAAGGCTAGTAGTGCCACCAATAGTTAACACTGTCGGACACTTCAAAATACTATTTCCAGTTGCTTATAACATTGCCAAACTTTGTCCCTTCAAGCTAGAATTTTCCATGCTGAGTGTCTGCCTCTGGCTGAATTTTTTTGGAAAGTTTCAGGTCAAATGGTTCAGCCATTTCTGAGGATGAGATTAAGGAAAATACATTGTTTGGCCCAAATTAAAAGAGTATTATAACCATTTTGTTAAGAAGTTCTAGAGCCTTCATGCTTTGGAGCAAGAATTTTAAATTTGTCAGGGCAGTTCTCCTAGTATCAGAGATGCGCCTTTTGCTGTCCCTTGAAAATTTCGCCCAAATTTGCCAAGCTAGGAGCCTTTGAAAAGTCTCAATCTTTACATACTCAGTAGAGACTTCTTAGAGTTTGGCAGCTACATTTTCTGATGATTCCATCTGCACTAAGCATACTCCAGCCCAGCCTGGAGGTGCTGAGGAGGTCTTTTGCTGAAATTGTTCCTTCTATCGGCCAGGGGGCTGACGGGGCACTGGGCACAGCAACTGAGAGCAGGGAGACTGTCCCTCCTATGCTCTCAATGCTCCTGATACTACCAAGCAGTCAGCATGGTGAAAGAGGATGCAGCCGAGCCTGATTTGAATTCAGAGGGATGAAGAATGATGGACAAAAAGAAGGGATTGCAGGAACCATGCAGGGGGAGGGAAGTAGAAGTTGGGGCGGGAGGAGGGTGGATAGGCACAGAGGGAGGCAAGAGCTGGAGTGGGAGTGGGGAATGAGTAAGAGTAGAGGGGGATGGGGTCCAAAGCTAGGGTGAGGGTTGGACAGGAGCAGAGGGTATATATGAGAAGAAGGGGACTGGGACAGTGGGGGACTGGTGGCTGGTCCATGGAGATGTTAATAGCCTACTACTGCTACCAGTTAGGGGATGGAGCCCAAAGCCATGCAGCCAGAGCCCGGGGCTGGAACCCAAAGCCTCGCAGCCAGAACGTACTTCCCTGCCACGCCCAGGCTTAAGCCCAGATCCTGAGCCCCACCTCCCCCTGGGAAGATGGGGAACTCACCGGCTACCTGCTCCTCCAGCATTGTGCCCCAGGGGTCTCCAGAGGGAGGCAGTGCCCAACACTTGCTGGAAGCCCCAGCAACCAACACCAAGGCATTCAGGAGCACCAGGGAGGGGGAGGAGCCGCTGCTCCCCCCTTCCCCATCACAGCCCAGGAGGCTGTAGCCCAGGGGTGGGCAAACTACGGCCCACAGGCCAGATCCGGCCCCTCAGGGTTTTGGATCCAGCCTGCGGGATTACCATCCCCGTGGCACCGTGGGCCCCGCTTTGCTCCAGGAAGCGGCCAGCACCATGTCCCTGCGGCCCTTGGGGGAGGGAGGGCAGAGGGCTCTGCGCACTGCTCTTGCCTATGGGTACCTCCCCCAAAGCTCCTATTGGCCTGGAACGGGAACCGCAGCCAATGGGAGCTTCGGGGGAGGTACCCACAGGCAAGGGTGGCGCGGTCAGCCCTCTGCCCCACCTCCTCCAGGGGCTGCAGGGCCGTGGTGCCGGTCGCTTCCAGGAGCGGCATGGAGCTGGGGCCGGCAGGGAGCCTGCCCTGGCCCCGCTGTGCGCTGCTGCCACCCCGGAGCAGCTCCAGGTAAGCGGTGCCAGGCTGGAGCCCTCACCGCGAACTCCTCCTGCACCCTACACCCCAACCCCCTATCCTGAGCCCCCTGCTGCACCCCAAAACCCCTGCCCTGAGCTCCCTTCTGCACCTTGCACCCCTCCTGCACCCTGACCCCCAGCCCTGAGCCCCCTCCCACACTGTGCACCCCCTCCTGCGCCCTGCACCCCTCTTCTGCCCCAACCCCTTGCCCTGAGCCCCTTTCTGCACACCGATCCCCCTCCCACACCCCAACATTCATGGCCCTGCAAGCAATTTCCCCACCCCGATGTCGCCCTCCAGCCAAAAAGTTTGCCCACCCCTGCTGTAGCCATAAGAAAAACCCCTGGTGGCCACATTTGAGAAACGCTGGTCTAAAGAACTCCAAAAAGCAACTCCGCCCTTCCAGAGACCAGACTCCAGTAAATTGTTCGCTATTTTCCCAGCCTCTTTAACTCTCCCCTTTCCTATAAAGTCTTCAGTTCCAGAAATGTTACTGGGCTGGGACACATGAGGGTGCAGCACTGCTCCCCTAACATCTGTCATACAAATTAGTAGAATACAGTGAGTTTCCAAGAGACTCTTACTGTGCTACAGGACCTGAGACTTGCAGCGTCAGGTTGGTGTGTACACAGGAAAGTGAATGCCCTCAACTTCATGAGAATATCACACTAGTTATTGTGAATCTAACTTCAAGGAGCAGCTCTGGCTGCACCTCACAGCATGTCTCTGCTCTCCATTCAGAATTAGAGACCACATAGGCAGCATCAGCAGGCAAGTTTGTACATCATTTGTAAAGTACAAACATAGCTTAGAACTCCATCTAGTGATCACTTAAAGCAAGTGCTCAAGATGCTTTTTTAATTTAGGCAAAATTAATTCATTTTGCAAGTCCTATCTTAAGAGTAGCAAGATTTTTAGACTTACACACAAATGATACTAGTTATGAGTCTGCTCTGGTGACACTAGCTGTTATGCTAAGAGGCACAAAGATAACTTGCGCCATGTGATCTCTCTAGGTCTTTACAGCTGTTAAAGCTCCCTCTCTGTAATGCATACTTCCTTGCAATCATTTTGTTACTCAGCTCATTGAAATTAGTGGTCTGATGACATGCTGAAATATAACTTTACACAAGACAGTCCATTTACCAGTAACTCCAAGGCAGCCTTGCTATACAGCAGGTTTTCAATCACATCAAGCTCAAACTTCTTGTCTTTCAAGGCCCTCCCAACTTTTCCACCTTTGTGTCTTTTTACATTGCTCCCCATCTGTCTGTTCCACCAGTGATACAGTCATGCTGCTTCATCTCTCTGAGCTGGTGCACTTTGAAGAAAAAACTTCTACCATGACACCCTTAATAAATTACCCAACTAATAATGTCCATGTCAAGTAGCAAATGGGGATAGTTTTATATTTCCATTTTAAAACATATTAGTATCAAAAACATTGTATTATCAAGACGTGACAAATCTCCACTTTTGCTATTTTATTTATCTGCTGGACCGCTTCTCTCTACTATATCATTTCTTTACATTGTAAGCTGTTTGTGGCAGAAATCATGCTCTCTATTATGTCTGTACAGGATCTAGAAGTGGGGGGACCCTAATGAAAACAAATATATTAATAATTAAGTGGGTACATTTTTAAACCTTAAAGTCCCAAGTGTAATCATGTAACTCAAAACAGAAAAGCTACAGAACAAACTTCCATTCCCCTTTAACCTTTCACAATTTGAAATCAAGTCCCATTGACACTGCAACACCCCGCCCCCACGCCTGCCCCCCCACACACACACACACAAATACTTTTTCAAGTTGTTTCAGATGAAAGTAGCAGGAAGCCATATTCCTCTGCAACTTAGCCAAGTTCTGATCTATTTGCCCAGATGAATAGAAGCTGAGAGAATAGTTATACCACTGAAGGGCTTCAGAGTAGTTTTTTGCCTAGAAAATTAAAAAAAAAAAAAAATTAAAAACAGCCACATTGAAGTTTAAATTGACTACATTTTCCTAAGCTAAATACATCAGGCTTCATAAGAATCAAAAGGTTGAAATAGTTAAATACATTCATAGATTCCAAGGCTAGAAGGGACCATTGTGATCATCTAGTCTGACTTCCCATATGGCACAGACCACAGAACATCCCCAAAATAATTCCTAGAGCAGATCTTTTAGAAAAACATCCAATCTTGATTTAAAAACTGCCAGTGATAGAGAATCCACCATGACCCTTGGTAAACTGTTCCAGTGGTTAATCAGCCTGTTAAAAATTTACACCTTATTTCTAGTCGCAATTTGTCTAGCTTCAACTTCCAGCCATTGGATCGTATTACAGACTTTCACTTCATTAAATATAACAGGGTCTAACCAGCATGGTTTCTGTAAAGGAAAATCATGTCTTGTCTGTGAGAATTCTTTGAACATGTCAATAAAGTAGTAGATAAAGGAGAATCAATTAACAATTTATTGAGGGCTTCAAAAAGCCTTTGGCTAGGATCCTTAAAGAAACTTAGTTGTCATGGGGTGAGAGGCAAAGTATTGTCATGGATTAAAAACTGCTTCGGAGATGAGAAACAGAGGATATGAATAAATGGTCAATACTCATCATGACTAAAAGTTAAGAGCAGAGTGACTTAAGGTTCTATATTAGGTATGTGGTGTTTAAGATATTAATTAACAATCTGGAAAGGCATGTAAGCAGTAAGGTAGCAAAATTTGCAGATGACAGAGTTATTTAGGCTAATCAAGACCAGAGAATGGGAAACACAATGGTAGATGAAGTTAAGTGTTGATAAACACAAAGTAATATACACTATAAGGAACAAATTGAACTATTCATATACCTCATAGGGTTCTAAATTAGTTGTAATAAATCAAAAAACGGACCTCGGCATCATTGTGGACAGCTCAATGAACATCTTTGCTCAATGTGCAACTGCAGTCAAAAACGCCAACAAGATGTTAGGATGCAAAGCAATGGGTTGGTGATAATATAGAAAATATTATAATGCAATTATATAAATGAATGGTGCAACCTCATCTGAATACTGTGTACAGTACTGGTGACCCCATTTCAAAAAGAATATTGCAGAATTAGAAAGGCATTCAGAGGACAATAAATTATTAAAGACCTGAAAAAACTCACATGCAGCACTGGTCGCCCTGCCTATTACTATACTATTAATGTTACCCAACAGTTCCCTTCATAAAACTGTTTTCAGTGACTTATAACTTTGCCAAACTTTAATCCTTTAAACTTAAAGTTTTTATGCTATGTATCTGCCTCAGATTGAATTTTTTTAGAAAATTTCAGGAAAAACAGTTCAGCCATTTTTGAAAACGAGGCTTGGGAAACATCTGTTGTTTTGCCCACGTAAAATAATTCTGGTGACTTTCTTTGAACAGCACTTTGGAACGGGGACTTAAAATTTGGTAGGGGTGGCGCTTGTGTAATCACTGTGAAAATCCATCCAAATCTGGCCAAGTTTTAAGCCTTTGAAAAATTACAGTTTGCGCATGCTCAGTAGAGATTTAGCTGCTAAAATCTCTGAAGATTCCATTCTCCATGAGTATACTCAATCCTCCCACAGCTCCAAGTGCTGGACAGACCATGTATGCACTATCCCCACACAGCAACTGAATATGTTCCATCCCCTGATAATTCATACATGTGACAAGACAGGGCATGCCCTATCTCCACCAAGCAAATGAGCAACCTTCCTCCAGCCCAGGACTAGGAGGCGAAGCTGGACTTCCCATGTCATGGCTGCTCCCAAGGACTCCAGGCCAGAGTGCGGCTAGGCACTGGAACTAAGAGCACGGAGCCTCTCTCTCCTGTGCTCTCAATGATCTCCTTGCAGGCCCCAGACAGCATGGAGGAGGAAGCCATCTTATTGGAATGCCGAGGGGACAGAAGTCAGAGCATGGGGAGAGAAAGAAGTAAGTTGGGATAAGGAGCCTAGTGAAACTGGAACTGAGACTGGCTGCACAAGGAGAGTGGGACTGGGAACTGAGGGGGGAGAGGAGGCTGGGTCCTAGTGAGAGAAACAGGGGTGGCGACCGGGAACTAGTTGTCGTTGGCTGCAGGAAGGAGTACTGAGGTCAGACAAGAAGCTGAAAGATGTGGGCAGACTGAGACTGGCAGGACAAAAAAAGTGGGACTAAGGAACCAGGGAGGAGAGGGGAAACAGTTCTGACAAGGTGCAGGAGAGAACTGTGATTGGCTGGGCAAAGAGAATGGGACAAGGAGTCAGGGAAGGGGCAAGAAATGGAGGGCATTTGGGCAAGAAATGGAAGAATGATACTGAGATTGGATGAGGAGCCCAGGAAGGAAGACTGACTGGGAGCCAATGGGGAGACAAGGGAAAAACCAACTGGAGGAGGAACCAGGAGGGAGGTGGAACTGGGACTTGCTGGGCAAGGAGGAAAGTGGAGAGGAGGAGAGGAAAGTGATTAGGAACAGTCAGCATGGATTCACCAAGGGAAAGTCATGCCTGACTAACCTAATTGCCTTCTATGACGAAATAACTGGCTCTGTGGATGAGGGGAAAGCAGTGGATGTGTTATTCCTTGACTTTAGCAAAGCTTTTGATACAGTCTCCCACAGTATTCTTGCTGGCAAGTTAAAGAAGTGTGGGCTGGATGAATGGACTATAAGGTGGATAGAAAGCTGGCTAGATTGTCGGGCTCAAGGGGTAGTGATCAATGGCTCCATGTCTAGTTGGCAGCCAGTATCAAGCGGAGTGCCCCAAGGGTCAGTCCTGGGTCCGGTTTTGTTCAGTATCTTCATTAATGATCTGGAGGATGGCGTGGACAGCACTCTCAGCAAGTTTGCAGATGACACTAAACTGGGAGGACTGGTAGATACGCTGGAGGGCAGGGATAGGATACAGAGGGACCTAGACAAATTAGAGGATTGGGCCAAAAGAAATCTGATGAGGGTCAACAAGGACAAGTGCAGAGTCCTGCACTTAGGATGGAAGAATCCCATGCACTGCTACAGACTAGGGACCGAATGGCTAGGCAGCAGTTCTGCAGAAAAGGACCTAGAGGTTACAGTGGACGAGAAGCTGGATATGAGTCAACAGTGTGCCCTTGTTGCCAAGAAGGCTAACGGCATTTTGGGCTGTATAAGTAGGGACATTGCCAGCAGATCGAGGGACGTGATCATTCCCCTCTATTCAACATTGGTGAGGCCTCATCTGGAGTACTGTGTCCAGTTTTGGGCCCCACACTACAAGAAGGATGTGGAAAAATTGGAAAGAGTCCAGCGGAGGGCAACAAAAATTATTAGGGGGCTGGAGCACATGACTTATGAAGAGAAGCTGAGGAAACTGGGATTGTTTAGTCTGCAGAAGAGAAAAATGAGGGGGGAAGAGAAAAATGAAGAGAAAAATAGCTGCTTTCAGCTATCTGAAAGGGGGTTCCAAAGAGGATGGATCTAGACTGTTCTCAGTGGTACCAGATGACAGAACAAGGAGTAATGGTCTCAAGTTGCAGTGGGGGAGGTTTAGGTTGGATATTAGGAAAAACTTTTTCACTAGGAGGGTGGTGAAGCACTGGAATGGGTTACCTATGGGGAGAAGGTGACCAACCCTCTGTGGAGAAAGAAGTGGTTCAGGACTACTTAGAAAAACTGGACGTGCACAAGTCCATGGGGCCGGATGCGCTGCATCCGAGGGTGCTAAAAGAGTTGGCGGGTGAGATTGCAGAGCCATTAGCCATTATTTTTGAAAACTCATGGCGATCGGGGGAGGTCCCAGATGACTGGAAAAAGGCTAATGTAGTGCCCATCTTTAAAAAAGGGAAGAAGGAGGATCCGGGGAACTACAGGCCAGTCAGCCTCACCTCAGTCCCTGGAAAAATCATGGAGCAGGTCCTCAAGGAATCAATTATGAAACATTTAGAGGAGAGGAAAGTGATCAGGAACAGTCAGCATGGATTCACAAAGGGGAAGTCGTGCCTGACTAACCTAATTGCCTTCTATGATGAGATAACTGGCTCTGTGGATGAGGGGAAAGCAGTGGATGTGTTATTTCTTGACTTTAGCAAAGCTTTTGATACGGTCTCCCACAGTATTCTTGCCACCAAGTTAAAGAAGTATGGGCTGGATGAATGGACTGTAAGGTGGATAGAAAGCTGGCTAGATCGTCGGGCTCAACGGGTAGTGATCAATGGCTCCATGTCTAGTTGGCAGCCGGTTTCAAGTGGAGTGCCCCAAGGGTCGGTCCTGGGGCCGGTTTTGTTTAATATCTTTATTAATGATCTGGAGGATGGTGTGGACTGCACTCTCAGCAAGTTTGCAGATGACACTAAACTAGGAGGCGTGGTAGATACACTAGAGGGTAGGGATCGGATACAGAGGGACCTAGACAAATTAGAGGATTGGGCAGAAAAAAACCTGATGAGGTTCAACAAGGACAAGTGCAGAGTCCTGCACTTAGGACGGAAGAATCCCATGCACTGCTACAGACTAGGGACCGAATGGTTAGGTAGCAGTTCTGCTGAAAAGGACCTAGGGGTCACAGTGGACGAGAAGCTGGATATGAGTCAACAGTGTGCTCTTGTTGCCAAGAAGGCTAACGGCATTTTGGGCTGTATAAGTAGGGGCATTGCCAGCAGATCGAGGAACGTGATTGTTCCCCTTTATTCGACATTGGTGAGGCCTCATCTGGAATACTGTGTCCAGTTTTGGGCCCCACACTACAAGAAGGATGTGGAAAAATTGGAAAGAGTCCAGCGGAGAGCAACAAAAATGATTAGGGGTCTGGAGCACATGACTTATGAGGAGAGGCTGAGAGAACTGGGATTGTTTAGTCTCCAGAAGAGAAGAATGAGGGGGGATTTGATAGCAGCCTTCAACTACCTGAAGGGGGGTTCCAAAGAGGATGGAGCTCGGCTGTTCTCAGTGGTGGCAGATGACAGAACAAGGAGCAATGGTCTCAAGTTGCAGTGGGGGAGGTCCAGGTTGGATATCAGGAAAAACTATTTCACTAGGAGGGTGGTGAAACACTGGAATGCGTTACCTAGGGAGGTGGTGGAGTCTCCTTCCTTGGAGGTTTTTAAGGCCCGGCTTGACAAAGCCCTGGCTGGGATGATTTAGCTGGGAATTGGTCCTGCTTTGAGCAGGGGGTTGGACTAGATGACCTCTTGAGGTCCCTTCCAACTCTGATATTCTATGACCTAGGGAGGTGGTGGAATCTCCTTCCTTAGAGGTTTTTAAGGTCAGGCTTGACAAAGCCCTGGCTGGGATGATTTAGTTGAGGATTGGTCCTGCTTTGAACAGGGGGTTGGACTAGATGACCTCCTGCGGTCCCTTCCAACCCTGATATTCTATGATTCTATGAAATGAGAAGCCTGAGGAGTGGAGAATGGGACTGGGGAGGCGAGTAGAATAGAACTAGGTCAAGAAGCCAGAGGTGGGAAAGAGACAGGACTGGAACAGAGGCAGATTGGAGGGAATGGGGACAGAAGGGTGGATGTTGGGGACTATGGGCAGAAGAGTCTGCACCCACTGGAAGCACACACCTCCAGAGCCTGAAATGGAACCCAAGAATCCTTAGTCTCACCTTTCCTCTGCTGTCAGCAAATAGCTGTGAAACTCACTAACAAAGTGTGTGTCCCATTCCCCTCTAGTTCTGGTCCACATAGAGGATGATGACATACTACTGGTATCAATTACTCTGTTAGCTCAAGTGGCAGAGGTCTGTACAGTGAATCTAAAAGTTCTAACCCTACAGATGAACCATGTCAGTGTCAGTATGATGTCATACGATGGAATTTGTTTCTTCAGTTTGTGCTGGAAAATTTAGGAAATTACACATAAAACTACAAGAGCATTATTACAGTTGCAAAGTAAAGCACTCAAAGGTGGGATATTCCAGAATTCAGAGGAAGTGTGGAGTTTTGGAAAAAATACAGGTAGGTATATCATTTGATTGATATGGAACTCAAACAATGTCAGGGAGAATTTTAGAGTGTAGTCCTGTTCAGTGGGTAGATCAAATGGAGCCAAGCTTGCAGACACCACAAGTGGAGTCTGGGAAACTGTGTCATGTAGGTGCATGCAGCCATGTGGCCTAACAGTGAAAGACACTGGCACACTATAGCTCACAGTTTGCGGGTAATGCATGAAATCATGTTGCTTATTGTATGAAATTTGTCTGCGGGGAGCAGTGCTCTCAGAGAAACAGAGTCCAACATCGCCTCTACAAAGTTTATTGCCTTTGTTGGTAATATTATGGACTTGTCTTCATTTATGCAAATGCCAAGGGCTGCTAAAAGTTGTATGAGAAACCTTGTTGCTGACCTGACCTTCTGACGAGACCAGCCTACCAGGAGCTAATTGTCTAGGTATGGAAACACCGTATAGCCCTGGGTGGCTCATCTGGGATGCTACCACAAAGAAAACCTTCGTAAATACACTGGTTGCTGTAGTGAGCCCAAAGGGGAGGGCCTGAAATTGAAAATGTTTGTGGCCAACTGTAAAATGTAGTGCAATGGGTGAAGGTCCACATGGAAATACGGATCCTTTATGTTAAGAGCCACAAACCACATCCCTTTCTGAAGAGAAGGGATTATTGATACCAACGTAATCATCCAAAATTTCAGCTTTCGAATAGATGTTGAGTCGCTGAAGGTCCAGGATGGGTTTCCACCCTTCGTCTTTGTGGAGGATTAGGAAATCTGGGGAGTAGAACCCCATCCCACAGTAATGAGGCGGGATGCAATCCATTGCCCCTCAATGTAAAAGGGATTCCACCGCCTGTTGAAGAATTATCTTGTGAGAGTGGTCCCCGAAGGGAGCCCAGGAAGGGGGTTTGTGAGGTGGGAAGGAGAGGAACTCTGTGGAGTATCCCTTATGGATAATCTCGTTCTGGTAATGGGCAAAGAGTGTAAGACAGCCCCAAAGATGACAGGGGAAGAGGTGGGTGGCGTCAATGGTGGTACACACATCTTGATCAATATGTCAAAAATGGCTTATGGCCAGCAGTTAACAGAGGTAGAGGCTGTGGCAGTATAGGGGGCCAAGAAGCAAGCTTCTGATTCCTCTGGTGCTTGTGTGGAGGTGCAGTTGGGCACTGGTAAAAAGGTACATGAGGATGAGGTGGCCTTGGGCTGATTCTGATGTTTCCTCCTGGGGGCTGGAGTATAAATCCCCAATGTGTACAGAGTTAATCTTGAATCTTTTAGTGAGTGCAGAGACTCGTCCATTTTCTCATTAAAGAGGTTGCACTTGTCAAAGAGGAGGTCCTGGATGGTGTTTTGGGCCTCCCTAGGAAACCCTGACGATTGCAGCCAAGAGTCCCCCCTACAATTAAACCAATGGCCAAATTTCTGGAAGCTGTTTTCTGCAGTGTCCACTGCAACCTGCAGGGCCTCTTTTGCCACGAGCTTCCCTTAATCTAAAAGGGACTGAAATTGGGCCCTGTCCTTTGAGGGAAGCTTATCTCTGAAGTCTGCAAGCCTGGAATAGTTATTAAAGTCGTATTTAGCTAACAAAGCTTGGTAGTCAGTGACATGAAATTTCAGGCCCGCAGAGAAGACCTACTTCCCCAGGAAGTCCAGTCTCTTAGAGCCTTTATCTGCCACAGTGGCCCTTTGATAGTGTGACAGAGCTCTTTCTGTAGCCATCTGTAAGTTCAGAACAAGATGGGAAAATAAAAATTCATCTCCTTTGGCAGGAACCAAGTATTAACTCTTAGCTTTTTTTGGTGTAGGGCACAGGATGCTGGACTGTGCCTTACCGCTCTGGCTAGTTCTAGTATGGCCTCATTGATCAGAAGGGCCTCCTTAATCAGTCCCTGTGGTTGTAAGATGGCCAGGAGCTGGTGCTGAAGATCCTGGACCTCCTCTAATGGGATCTGTAGGTTACTGGCAACCCTTTGTAACAGCTCCTGGTACTGCCAGTGGTCACCCAGCAGAGAAGACAAAGAAGGGGTAACCACATTGTCCAGGGACAATGAAGAGGCACTCATTGGATCTGTCAGGACCTGTGGATCTGGTTCCAGTTCTTCTCCTCGTACACCAATGGATCTGAAGGAGAAGGGCCCAGACCCCTGCCATAAGGATCTCACTTATCCCAATAAGGCCAGAAAAAGGAATCGATTGGTTGCAGGGGATCCCAAGGGAAACAGGGTGTGGGAGGTCATACCTGGAGAAAGAGTTAGTGTAACCCCTTGACCATCAGGGCTCAAGTGTCTCTGGGGAGATACTGGTGCAACTATCTCCTCTGACTCATCCAAGTCAGAGAACCGTTCCATCAGTAGTGGCAGAGCGATCAGTACCATGGCACTCCTGACAGATGATTGGAAATGGGACTGCTCCTGGGACATTGATATGGACTGCTCCTCCGAAGTTAGGACATTCCTCAAGAGGGCACGATTGGAAAGAAGTGGAGACTGTAGATAAGGGAGGAATATATCCTCCAGTATTATGTACGCCTCCGTAAACCCAGGTGTCCAAGGGCTTCCAGCAGTCAAGTCTGAAGGACTTGGTGCATCTGCAGCAGCCAGACGGTCTTTAGATGAACAAGGCAGTGCCAACAATAGATCCAGACCAGCACTTGTAGATGGAACTGGCCAACATCTGTCCTTACGCTTTGGTACTGAGGTGACCAACAGAACCAGCAGATCTTTCCTTTTATATGCCTTTCCCTCCAATCTGATGGTCTTCTGCAGAGTCAATTCCTTAGGTTCTGTAAGCATCATCTCACCCAACCTGGGCAGTCTCGGGGCGGAAGCACATTTGCCCATAAGAGTTCCCTAGAAGAGGAGTTGTTGGGCTTAAATGTAGAAGGCTCCACTCCACAACACATGCAAAGGCACTGCTGGTCAATTGAGGCTGATGTACCAGGGTGGGAGGGTCTCCCTAGCCCAGATCAGAGAGGGTCCTCATAGCCTTCTCTATCAGGTGTTTTTGTAGGCAAAGCTCCCAGGCTTCTGAAGTTCTGGGTGGGAATGAACGACTGACACTGCACTTTGCAGCAATATATGTGCCTCATTCAGACAGTACAGGCACCATTGATGTTTATCACTGATGGAGAAGAAGCAAGGGCAAGAGATGCAATTCTTGAATCCCGGGACTCTGGGCATAGTTCTGGAGCCAAGGAGTGGTTTCCCAACTAGAGGGAAAGAAATACTCTATGCTAACTATAAACTTTCACTACTAACTACTAAGCTAAGATATATAATTAGTTACATTTTTTTTCTTTGCAGGTTATACAATGGAGTGGAGGAGGACATGATTCTGACTTAGTCCATGCAGCAATAAGAAGAAACTAAAGAGGTGTCAACCTGCACTGTCTATTAAACCCTTTGTTGGGAGCACAAGGAGAGCTACTCCGTGTGTGAGGGCCAACAGACACTGCTTTGAAGAATTTCTAGACTCAGGGACATGGTGTGCAGGCATACCCCCACATGTAGAATATACATAGAGACCATTACTCCAAGAAGTAATGAGATTGTTTAACTCAGAAAGGAGATGAATAACAGGGGACATCATAAATGTATATGAAATAATGACAGGTCTAAGGAAGGGAGATTGGGGCCTTCTGTTCTTCCTGTCCCATAATAAAAAGAACGAGGGAACATTCAATTAAAGGTGGCAAATTCAAAACTGATAAAAGATTTCTTCACACAATGTGTAGTTAGATTGTGGAACAAACTGCCACAAAATGTCACTGAGGCCAAGAATTTAGCAAAACTCAGAGTGGGATTTGACATTTATATAGGCAAGTATCCATAGCTACAATAGTTAATGATAACAAATTTATGTATGGATATAAAACGTCACACTTCAGGGTTTTAATTAATCTTTAACTATTAGGGATCAGGAAGAGACCTTCATGGGAGGCAGATTACCCCACATGTGCTACAATAGGATTTCTCGCACCTTCCTCTCAAGTATCTGGTGCTGATAATTATTGGAGATACGATACTAAGCTAGATGGACCTGTGGCCTGATCCATTCTGGCAATAACTATGTTCCTATTCTAAAACCCTAGAAACAAGATTATTCTCAAGTTTCTGATGTGCTGTAGAGCACCTAACTGCTTGGAAATAAAGAAAAACATATTCTCTGCCTGGATCAGGGATCTTAGCATAACTTACTTTCCAACTAGGAACAGCCACAGCAAACTAGCCAAGAAAAGTGACTTTAAGACAGTGGCCCCACCCAGGAACTCTCTCCAATGGCAGGATGTGCCATGACAGGCACACCTGCTTCAAGTTCCCCTCAATCTAGCCATGAAAAGAATATAGTCTCTCCCAGTGTCCACTTAAAATCCCACCTCTGGGCATAAATTATTCAAATATACATGCAATAATCCACAGAACCCTCATGATAAAACTGTTTTCCCAGTTTCCAAAATAAAACAAAAATGTACAGGGATTTTTCAAGGGAGGTTGTGGAAACTCCTTCTCTGGAGGTTTTCAAAAGGAGGCTGGAACCATCTGTCTTGGATGGTTTAGACACAACAAATCCTGCATCTTGGCAGCGGGTTAGATTAGATGACCCTTGCGGTCCCTTCTAACCCTATGATTCTAAGCTTGACACCCATGAGTCCACCAATACTTAGTTCCCAGTTCCTTTCTGCCCTTGTTCCATGGCCACCCACTCTCCAGGATATCCACCTGTGACTAGTTTCAGGACTCTTCTGCCCACAACATAGGTCAGTGACTCAGCCATTTTTATCCTCCTGGCATTGGCTCTTCAGTTCAGGAAGGTCAGCAAATTAGCTCCTGCACTGGCTCCCAGCTCTCAGCCCCTTTCAGTCTCCCACCACTGGCTCTGTACCTCAGGTAATCAGCAAAAGAGCCCCACTTCCGGCCTCCTACTGTGCGCTCCATGTCCATAGGCAGCGGCAGCTCCAGGCACCAGCACTCCAAGTGCATGCCTGGGGTGGCAAGCCGCGGGGGGCACCCTGCCGGTCCCTGCGAGGGCGGCAGTCAGGCAGCCTTCGGTGGCATGCCTGCAGGAGGTCCGCCAGTCGCACGGATTCGGCGGCTATTCGGAGGCGGGTACGCGGAAGCCGCAGGACCGGCAGACCTCCCGCAGGCATGCCGCCAAAGGCAGCCTACCTGCCGTGCTTGGGACAGCAAGAAGTTACAGCCCCCCCTATCCAGAGGCACCAACTCTGTGGGTACTCCAGGGGAAAAAAATGGTGGGTTCTGAGCATCCACCAGCAGCCCCCCGCCCCCCCCGATCAGCTCTTCCCCTGCCCTCAGTGACTCCTGCCCACTGGCAGCCCCACCAATCAGCGCCTCCCACCTGCTGCGATCAGCTGTTCTGCAGGGTGCAGGAGGTGCTGGGGGTAAGGAGGGAGGAGCAAGGACGGGGTATGCTCGGAGGAGGGCATGGAATGGGGCGGGATGGGTGGGGTGGATCAGGGGCAGAAAGAGGCAGGGCGGGGGAGGGAAGAGGCAGGGTGGGGGCGAGGCCTTGGGAGAAGGGGTAAAGTGGGTGGAGCTGGGGAGGTGCACCCTCCGGCACATTAGAAAGTCAGCGCCTCTGCCCATGTCACAAGCATAGATCTTTCCAGCAGGCTGGAGGAAACTATAAAGAGGGGAAGTGACATCATCACTTAGCCTCACTCCCCTTACAACTCAAAACCTGGAAACACGTCTAGAGGACAAAGACTTTGAACTGGGGAGGGTGGTCCCAGCCTGGAGGAGAATTCCAGCCTGTGTACTGAAGATCTGTGACCTGTTTATACCATCTACAGTAACTCCTCACTTAACGTTGTAATTATGTTTCCGAAAAAATGCAACTTTAAGTGAAACAATGTTAAACGAATCCAATTTTCCCATAAGAGTTAATGTAAATGTGGGGGGTTAGGGTCCAAGGAAATTTTTGGGGGGCAGACAAAAAGCATTATATACTGTACTGTGTTGGGAGGTGCCCCTTGCTTACCGCACACAGGCACAGCCTGCTGCAGGCAAGGACGCTAGGAAGTACCTTGCACAGCAGCAGCGGCAGCTTCCCCCCAGAAGAACAGGTGCCAACTTTGCCGGGGGATACTCCAGGCCCACCTCTTCCCATTCCCACTCCACCTCCTCTCCAGAGCATGCAGCGTCCCCGCTCCTCCCTTCCCCTCCCAGAAAGTCCTAAGTACCGCCAAACAGCATTGCAAGGGAGCATTGTACAACTTTAAATGAGCATGTTCCCTAATAGAGCAGAGACGTAACTTTGAAACAACGTTAAGCGGGAGGACGTTAAGTGAGGAGTTACTGTATCAGGGTGAGACATGGCTTGATTCAAATCCTGTTTAGTTTATAGAACTCAAATTGTGAATTTACTTTTATTTCTTATGTACCAACTTTGATCTCTACACTTTCTACTTATAATCACTTAAAATTTATCTTTCTGTAGTTAATAAATCTGTTTTATATTTTACCTAAAGCAGTGTGTTTTTGTTGATGTGCTTGGAAAATCTAAGCTCAGTTTACAAAGGCTAGTGCATGTCTTCTCCACATTGAGGGCGGGGCGAATTGGGTAATGAATTTACACTGGTCAGGCTTCTGACGAGCGCAAGACAGTACAATTCTGGGGTGTACTTCTGGGCTGGAGCCTCTCTATTGTTGGTTCATGAATGGCTGAGCGAAGCATTCATATAACTCAGTTGGGCGTGCCAGTGCCTGTGGATGTCTGTGTAAGTGCTGCCAACAGCATCACAGTGTGAATGATACGCCAGGTTGGTGGGACAGAGGACTCAGCAGTCCCACAGTCCAGGTTGCATTCGGGAATCCCATCACACCTACCCAGTTGCTCCTCCTTCTCAGACAGCGCCTGCAGAGCATTCTGCTCTCTGATAACTCTCTCTCCCAGGCAGCTCTGACCTGCCCCCCTTTCCTGTCTCTCAGGTTCCCCTTGACTCACCAGGTTTCTTCCATTTACAAGTGCCCTCCTGTAAAACCCAGTTGGCGTGAGCTGGTGAGTCACAGGTGCACTAGCTCTCTCTTAAATGGCAAGTATCACCCTAGAACAGTGATCCTTCTTTTTTTTTTTTTTAAAGCAAAGAACAAAGACCCTCTTTGTTCCCAAACCTCATAGCTCTTGGCAGCTCTGTCCCACAGAATGATGTGCAGCCAGTTCAATGTTTCAGGTGACAGCTGTTTTCCTGTATAGTGACCTGAGAAGTGATTGAAATTAAGCAATTACAAGGTTTTAAATAAAGAAGAAACTATTACCTACCGTACAGTAACTGTTGTTCTTCAAGATGCGTTCCGCTATTAGTGCGCATGAGCCCAGTGCACGCCAAACAGATTCTTGGACTACAATGTCCATTGCAGCAGGGTCTGCACCCTGAGTGTCCTCACACATTGAACTGAAGGCATAAAGAGTGGGCCACCCCAACCGCCCCTCTGTTCCTTTGCCATACAGAAACTTGTTAATAGACTCTGTAGTAACAGGGATGTGGTGGGGCAGATCTTTGGGGGAGGGTGTGTGTGTGTGTATATACACACACACACACACACACACATATACCTATACATACACACACACAGTAATGCAAGTACGGTGGTATGCTCCAGTACGCCGTACCACCAAGGTATTTATAGCTGATACGGCATACTGGAAAGACACAGGAGGAGCCGTGGGCCCCACGCCGGCAGCTCCTCTGGTGCAACTGTACCACCCCCAGCCCTGCTCCCTGCCCTTCCACGGAGCTGCGTCTCCTCCATCTGTACAGCAGCAGCCCCGCTGGAGGACAGGGCTGGGGGGATAGGGCAGGGAGTGGTACAGCCGCCAGAGGAGCTGCTGGCATTCTGCTCCTTTCCCCGCTGCTGTTCCCATAACTACAATGTTAAGCGAGGAGTGACTGAACTCTGAACTGTATGGGTCATTTAACCACAGAAACAACTTACAAAGTCAAAAGCTTTGCATTCAGAGTGCATGTGATGAAAGGATCAAAGACCAACAACCTTCTCAGCTCCGGCATGGCAGCCATGATGGGCCTAATGAGAAAGGTGGAAGAACTCAACGGAGGATTTGATTATATTGGACTCTTGAAAGGAGATCCAGTACAATTAAACTTAAAAGACAATGCTGAACCATACCATGTACAAACACCTCTACCAGACAGACCTTGGAAAAGACTAGCTTAAGATTTACACAAATTCAGAGGACATCATTACATCGCAGTGGACTATTTTTCCAGGTACATAGAATTAATGAACTTGAAAGAACAAACATGTTGCAGTGTTATCAAGAAGTTGAAGTGCACTTTTGCTTACTTTGGTATTCCAGAATAACTAATGATGGACAACAGAGCACAATTCACTGCAGCAGAATTGTAGTCATTCTAAACAAAATATGATTTTGATCATATTACTAGCAGCCAAAATCACCAAAAGCAAATGGAGAAGCTGAGAGAGCTGTAAAGACAGCCAAGAAAATCCAACAATAGGAAGAGCCACTCCTTGCTCTTCTCAATTACAGATGAACGCCAATAGCAGTTACTAGATATACTCCAACACAACTCCTGATAGGAAGGCAATTCAGAACTACTATTCCAACTTTGGAAAAGAATCATATCTCCAAAGTGACTAGCCACAAAGAGAGTAGCCAAATCAGATAAAAAGGAAAAAAGAACTTATGATCACTTTTCCAACAGACAACACTCAGTTAGAGAACTGCTGGGTCTAGAACATATTGAACGTCTTCAGGGCCATCCCTGGAGGGGAGGTGGTGAGCCCTGGGGCAGAAGTCATGCATCCATCACTTCCGGGACCGACCGCGCCAGCCCATGGGGGCCCCAAAGCATGGGGCCCAGAGCGGTCCCCCCATTCGCCGTACCCAAGGGACAATTCTGATCATGTTCATCTCAAATTGGATGGAGAAAAAGGATGGACAACTCCAGCTGTCATAAAGAAAAAATAATTCAGCATCCAGATCATTTGTGATCAAGACTACAGTAGAGAGATCAACAGAAATCATCGACATCTACAGTTTGTTCCTCAGAAAGCAAAACCAACAGAGCTGACGAATGAAGAACAAGAAGATGACTAATGGACAGCCAGATGACTAAGCTGTTATGCTTTCAAATCATGTAATTAAGAACCAGCATAATTCATAGACATGTAACGGACCGATCCATATTGAACTTCAAAGATACCGTGATAGTGTACATTTTGTAAATGGTAGGAATGTAGAATTTAAAGGGAGATATGTAATAGAATGCTAATCTGTATTGTACAGGTTTCAGAGTAACAGCCGTGTTAGTCTGTATCCGCAAAAAGAAGAACAGGAGTACTTGTGGCACCTTAGAGACTAACAAATTTATTAGAGCATAAGCTTTCGTGGACTACAGCCCACTTCTTCGGATGCCACAAGTACTCCTGTATTGTACAGTTCAGCCACTAGGTGGCACTGTGTGTAACATACTTTATTTAAGCTAAACTCAGCCATACCTGGCATAACATTAAAGGATCTTATAGTGAACACATCAGGTCTGCATCTCTCTGAGCAGGAAGCTCTGGCCAGTCCAAATCTGGTACAGGAGCATGACCTGCTAGTAGCAGCCCTGCAACTTACTATATACAATACATGACAAAGAGTAAGAAAAAGATATAAAGGAAGGAGGAGGAGAGGAGGAGTTAAGGAGAGAGAAGTG
Organism: Trachemys scripta elegans; assembly: GCF_013100865.1. NCBI lineage: Eukaryota > Metazoa > Chordata > Testudines > Emydidae > Trachemys > Trachemys scripta. The sequence continues at coordinate 918,982 of NC_048306.1, read as the reverse complement.
GTAAATCAATTACTTAAGTCAATTAAGCCCTGTCATCAACAAAGGACAGCAGAAGTTGGACACTGACCTGTAATGACATCTTCAATTTTTTGCTTGGCAAGCGGCTCCTTCATCCTTTGTAACAGAAACTCGATGTGGAGTAAGCTGATTTTTCCGAGGTCAGGTGAGGACGCAAACCGCCCAGAGATGGACTTCAGAAAATCAAAACCAACCAATTCCCTATTCACAGAGATGCATTTTTAATAGAGTTGTGCAGAAGGAGCTGTTGACTTCCCATTCTGCTCAATATATACATCTCATAAAATCTGTTTTTCACTTAGATTGCTTTTCACAAAAAAGAATCTAGATGGTTTAACCCAGTGATTCTCCAGCTTTTTCATTCTGAGGACCAGTTCATAGCAGAAAGATGCTCCACCGCTTCTATGAGCCACCCTCAATTCCTGACTCTCAAAGGCTCTGTGGATCCCTTGCGGTCAACAAAGCAGACTGGGAACTAGTGCCCTAACCAGTAAATGCTCATTTGGCTCCAGGACAGCCCTGTAACATATCAGTCCATAGTCCATAAACATCTACATTTAAGAAACATTCAAAGTCTGGTTAACCCTTCCAAAAGGAAATAAATCCAGCATTAAGGCTAAAATTCTATCCTCGATAACCTATGTGATTCCAAGATATGTATACTGCATAAACACAGGGAGAAACAGAGGACAGCAGTGTAGAAATGGGACTTCCCTGTTCACAGACATATTGCTTATAACCTAACCTCTTCTATGGGTTTGTTTCCAGAACTGCAGGCCCCAAGAATAGTATTTCAAGGGTGTAAGCCCTTGTTTAAGACAGTCTGGAAATGTATTATCACATAGGGGACAAGAGTTTGGCATTATGCTCAATCCTTTGCTGGCAGGTCATAGAAGCACTATGGGATAACATGTTCAAACCCCACAGAAGGGAGCCTTTTTTAACACCCTCAAGAGAACTGTATCTGTGGTCACAGTGTCCATGGAGTAAATGGGAGAATCCTGGAGGAGACACCCTCAAAATAGCTTTTGTTGGTCCATCGTAGCTTTCCTGCTGGCTGCCAGAAATCTCCCTTTGCTCCTCTTCAGACATTTTCTTATCTAACTGTTGAAAGATAGGCAAAATACATGCCAACACAACTTCATGACTGGGGCCCAAAAAAGTATAATCTCCTTCCTCAGAGCCTCAAGCACATCACATCAGTGCCTGAACACACATGCCAGAGAAACAACTGGCACAAGTTGCTCTGAACCAACGTCTCACACTTCAGTGCACAGTAGTACTGCCAAACTACCTGAACTCGGATGACCTGACAACAGGAATTTGTAATGGAAACTTAAAACAGGCCTTGAACTACAGCATCTCTCCAGATAAAAGGCAATAGCTATAAATATAGCACCCCTGATTCAACATTCATCCTGAGCTGTGCTTGGACAGAGTGGAGGAAGCAGCTCCCAAAGTCAGGGCTGCCAAGCCTTAATTTGTGCCTTGGCTACACAGGGACAACCTACTATGCCAATGTAGGATAAGGTGTAGCAACTCTCTCTTTCATCACAACTCACACTGTATCATGCCCTGACACACTATTTCTACAACTTAGCTCTCCTGTTGTTGGGTATCACTTTGTAAGAATACTGGGAATCCCAGGCAATGTATGTTCTCCCTCAAGTAGGGGGTGCTGAAGTTCTGTACCTCTCATGTTCCAGAAGCAGCTTAGCAGTGTTCAAACAGAAATCTAGTGACACCTCATGATGCAGAAGTTCAGCAATAGCTAGAGAGAAGAAAAAATGGGGATTACTGAGTCACTGAGGAAATTTATCTGCTCACTGTAAAGATATGGGCTGTCTCTATATTCCCCCATGCAGACTGGTATGGTGTCGTGGGTGTGCTCCACTTTAATTTCCCCCAAATGGGACAGCATTAGGTTTGCTTTAACAGTCTGGGGCAAGGAGAAGCCAGCACACATGAACAAAATAGCATGTCCCCTTTTCATAAGGTTTCAGGACAACAATTACAATAAACTGTTCATAAGGTCCTCATCTAAGGACCGCAGATCAGAGCTCCCATACTTAAAAATCCACAAAACAAAGTCTGAGTCTAGCTTAACCAGTCTCCTGGAGCCTCAGATTAAAAAAACACCAGCCACTGCAGCCTGCCTAGCTTCTACTCTCCTGTTCTCTACTTAACTTCCTGTTCCTGTTTAAATAGCCCAGTCTTAGTGCAAGGCAGGGCCTCCTTGATTACACTCCAGGCTGTTCCAGCCTGTCCCATAAAGTACATTCCTTCACACTCACTCTCAAGTCTTTTGTCTTCTTAGGAAAAAAATCATAATTCTAAAACTAGGCAACTGTTAAACATGTTCTTCATGTTTTCATTTTCTTTTCATGTTTTCAAAATAAATTTGGGACTAGTGAAAGGTGCCAAATTGACAGCTCTGGAGACTCAAGTCCTCTGTCTCTCATAAGAACACAAACAGAAAGGACAACAACAATGCAAGCTTCCTCCTCAAGCTGTCCCTTCACAATGTGCCTCCACCCTGGCCTGGAGGGACCACTTCAATGACTGTGGGGAGTTCAGACTCTGTGGACACTCAGTTAAGACTGCAACCAAAGAGCAAGTTAGCATGATGGTGGGTTTTGGACACCTGTCCCTAGAAATTGGACTAAAATTCCTCAACAGCCATCTGAAGGTGAGTTTCAATCTGCCAGAATTCAAACCAGTTACCTGGAGACCAAAATTTATTTCTGGAAGTGCCCACCATGTACCCAGTGCTTTCCAGAGAAGACAGCACAGTGCCTTCCTTGAACAGCTCATCTTCTATGAACAGAAAGTTCTTCCTGAGCCACCAAGTTTTCTGAATTCAAATCCCTTCTGAAGACACTCTTCTGTTGTGATACCACCAGAGAAACCAATTGACTTATACTGTGCTGACAAGTCTGAGGAGCAAGTAAGAATAGTTTATATATCCTGTATGAAACAAACAAACCTGTCAAGTATCAGAGGGGTAGCCGTGTTAGTCTGAATCTGTAAAAAGCAACAGAGGGTCCTGTGGCACCTTTGAGACTAACAGAAGTACTGGGAGCATAAGCTTTCGTGGGTAAGAACCTGAGGTTCTTACCCACGAAAGCTTATGCTCCCAGTACTTCTGTTAGTCTCAAAGGTGCCACAAAACAAACCTGTGTTAACATAAGAAGTTACTCACCCTGTGTGGTAACAATGGTTCTTCAATGTGTGTGTCCCTATGGGTGCTCCACTGCAGGTGTGTCTGCATCCCTGAGCTGCTGATTGGAGAACTTTGGTAGCAGTGTCTGTTGGGCCCGCACACGCGCTGTCTCTCCTCATGCTGTGCCATGAGGCTAGCCAGTGCATGTGGGCTAACCTTCCTCAGTTCCTTCTCTACTGCAGAGTCATAATGAGAACTCCAAAGTAGATGGGAGGAGGGCGGATAGTGAAGAACATCTTGAAGAACCATCGTTACTGAACAGGGTGAGTAACTTCTTCTTCGAGTAGTGTCCTTGTGGGTGTTCCTCTGGAGGGCTGGGACTTCAGAGTCGGATTGGTCACAGAAGAAAGAACAGTGGAGCCAAATATGGTATCAGAGGCAGAGTCCTCAGTGGTCGCATAACGTTCTGCGAAGGTATGGACTGAAGCACAAGTCGCCACTCTGCAGATCTCCCAGATGGGGACATGCTTTAAGAAGGCAACAGATGAAGAGACCGATCTTGTGGAGTATGTACAGATCGAGTCCAGAAGGGTCATGTAACAAATCTGGTAGTACTTGCTAACACAATTCAAGACCCACTTAGAAAGTTATTGGGCTGATATCACTGATCTTTCTGGCATAGAGAGAAACAATCTAGGGGATTACCTGAAGGCTTCTGTCCTATCGAGGTAGAATGCAAGGGCTCTCCTAATGTCCAGGGTATGTAGTATGGCCTTCCTAATTTCCCAGTGAGGCTTGGGGTAGAAGGTGGGAAGGTGAATAGACTGGTTCATGTGGAATGAGGAGGTCACTTTAGGCAGGAACTTTAGATGTGGCCTAAGCGTGACCTTGTCTGGGAAGAATACCATGTACGGAGGATGTGTCATTGAAGCTGCTATCTCCCCTATTCTTCTAGCACAGGTAATTGCGACTAGAAAGACCGTTTTCATCAACAGATAAGTTAGCGAACAAGTGGCCATGGGTTCAAACGAGGGCCTAGTCAGCCCTTTTATACTAGATTTAGGTCCCAAGTGGGGGAGGGAAGTCTAGGCTGAGGGAAGAGGTTTGTTATTCCTTTCAGGAACCTTTTTATGGTTAGGTGCAAAATTACTGAGTACCCCTCTATGGAATGGTGAAATACAGAGGTGGACTCAGAGAGCTCAGAGATAGCCCTGATTTTTTAAGGGTCAGGGCATATTTCAGAATATGCAGAAGAGTTGTCCACTCTAGACAGAATTGCTGGGACATGCACCAAATCTGGAACCTGGACCATTTCTGCAAGTAAGTGCATTGTGTGGAGGACTTTCTACTGTGTAGTAGGAGCTCCTGAGCTTCCTTTGAGCATGAGCTTTCTAGGAGTTGGAACCACCTAAGGGCCATGCTTTGAGTCAGAGGATCCCCAAGTTGGGATGCATGGTGCGCCCTTTGTCCTGTGTGAGGAGGTGTGGGATGGTCAAAAGGGAGATCAGCGCACATCACAAGCTGCATTAGGTAAGGGTATCAGGTCTGTCTCGGCCAGGTAGGGGTGATCAGAATCATGTGAGGCCTATCCTCTTTATCTTGAGCAGGACCTTCAGCAGAAGAGGAAACAGAGGGAAGGTATAAAGAAGGTCCTTGTCCCATGGAAAGAGGAGAGCATTGCCTAGAGATCGCTGTCCAATCACTACCCTGGAACAGTATTGTGGACACTTCTTGTTCTGATAAGTGGCAAACAGATCAGTGGACAGTGTTCCCCGCCGTGTGAACAAGCTCTGAAGTACTGATGGGTGCATCTCCCACTCATGGTCGTGCAGGAATGTGCAACTGAGTTTGTATGCTATCGTATTTTGCGCGCCAGGGAGGTAAGCTGTGGACCAGGTGAGCTTGTGAGAGATGCACCAATTCCACAGTTTCATCGCCTCTGCGCATAGAGAGGTGATCAGGCTCCTCCTTGGAGATCTATGTAATCCATGCAGGCTATGTTGTCCGTCTGGATCTTTATATGTGAGCCTGCTATCAGCAGGAGGAAATTGGTACAGGCGTTCCTGACCGCTCTCAGTTTGAGGAGATTGATATGAAGGGAGCTCTCTGCCGGTGACCATTTGCCTTGTGCTGTGAGACTGTTTAAATGTGCGCCTCATCCTAAGAGGGATGTGTCCGTGGTAAGGGGCGACAAAGGTGGCCCCTGTAGGGAGAGGATCCCTCTGCATGCATTGGTTGGGTCTTTTCACCAGTCCAGGGAGTTTTTGACCCTGGTGGGTAGTGACGGGGTTTGGCCAGACTGTCCCTGTTCAGTCTGTAAACTGAGCTGAACCACAGCTGTAGGCATCACGTGAAGTCTGGCGTGAGGAATCACCGCCATGCCGGCAGCCATATGCCCCAGAAGCTGGAGGCAGGTTCTGGCTGGCACTTGAGGGCTGTATTGAGTCGTGTCTATAAGAGATACCAGGGAGTGAAATCTATCCTGAGGTAGGAAGGCTTTGGCTTGTAGTGCGTCTAGGTCGACCCCTCTAAATTCCAGGTATTGCACTGGCATAAGGGTTGACTTCTGCGAGTTGATTTGTAGTCCCAGATCTTTGAACAAGATTATTGTCTCTCCAGTGGCTCCATGAGCCTCCTGAAGCAACCAGACTCTGAGGAGACAATCGTCTAGGTAAGGATAGATCATCATCCCTTGAGATCTTAAATGGGTGACCACCACTGAGAACTTTGGAAAATACTGTACTCTCGGGGTCGATGAAAGTTCGAAGGGAAGGACTCTGTATTGGTAATGGTTGTTTCCCAGAGTGAACCTGAGGAAACATCTGAGAGCCAGTAGTATTGAGATGTGAAAATAGCCATCTTGTGAGTTGAGGGCTGAAAACCAGTCTCCGTGTTCCAGTGATGGAATGATCGTCAATAGTGTGACCATCTTGAATGTCTGAGTTTTGACAAACTTGTTGAGAGTTCTTAGGTCCAGGATGGGTCTCCAACCTCCCTTTTGGGTATTAAGAAGTACCAAGAGTAGAACCCCTAGCCTCGCAGACGTTGAGGTACTGGTTCTATGGCTCCTAACTGCAGGAGGCAGTCTATGTCCTGCCATAGTAGACTCTTGTGAGAAGGGTCCCTGAAGAGGGGCAGGGAAGACTGTTGTGGAGGAGGTAGGAAGTGAAATGGATGGAATATCCAGATCTGACAATCTCTAGGACTCATCTGTCCAATGTTACGTGCTCCCAGGCACTGCGGAATGCTGCCAAACAGTGGCCAAATAGGTGTGTGGTCACAGGTGATAGTGAGGAATGGTCTCATGGAGCCTCGACCTCCTTGTCAAAAGTGGTGTGTAGGGGCAGGCGGTTAAGCCAAGGACTGGGAGCCTGAGGGCTTCCACTTCGAGAATCTCCCCTTCTTCCTCTGGGGCTTATAGTGCTGCTGCACGGGGAACAGTGCTGAATACTGCCTGTGTTGGTATTGTGAGCTGAATCGTCTCTTTTGCACCAGTGTATAAACTCCCAGTGATCTCAGAGTGGCCCTGGAATCCTTCAGGGAGTGGAGGGAGGCAGTAGTCTTCTTGGCGATTCCTTTGTGGGGACACAATACTTTTTGTCCACTTGCTTGCAAGTTGGAACTATCGAGGCCTGGGGTTCCCACACTGCCTTAGCAGGGTCAAGGATGGCCTCATTAATTGGGAGGATGACTGGAGGTGGATGAGACGTGCAGGATATCAATAAGTTGGTGGTGCGTATCCTTAACCTCCTCCAATGGTATATGGAGGGTGTCGGCCACTCTCTTTGCCAGCTCCTGGAATAGGAGAAAATAGTCTGCTCTGGAAGGCTGTGATGGCATGACCGCCTCGTCTGGCGAAGAGGAGGATATGGCATTGGGTGCAATCTCCTCCTCAGCATCCATCTCCTGCTCCACAACTTCTAAGGGTACTGAGGCTCATGATGCTATAGCGGAGGGAGGCGGTCTGTGAGGTTCTCTGATGACACACGGTGCCCTGGAGGAAGGCTGGCGATGAGCTGTCCAAGCGGTCCCTGTAGAGCCACTGTGGTGGCATAGGGCCTGGTGGAGGTGCACATGGGTGACCATACCAGGATGGCAGCAGTGTCATCTGGTGATACATTCTTGGACTCTGTTGGTATTGGGTCCCATATGGAGCCCAGGAGGAGTACTCAGAAGCCCCATCTGACTCACTGTCAGATCCTTTGCTTGACCATGGAGGAGCGTAGTAGGATTGTAGGGAAATACCTCTTGAGCGACCCTGGCTCGGTGCCATCCTCTGAGTACCGAGAGGTGGTGAGTTCGGAACTTCCAATATAACCAGGTCCCCGGTCTGCTGGAGTTCTGTCGGCACCGAACATCCCAGGATCGGTGGCGGTGCCAGAGGGGATGGAGACCTTGCCCATATTGATCTGTCTGGTGCCAGGTAGGTCGGTGCCACTGTTAGTACCAATGACGGTTCACAAATCTGGGAGCAGTTTAGGGCATTTGCCCTTATCCTTCCGTACCAGCGACTCAGTGCCCATGCCCAAAGGTTCCGTGGGCCTATCAGCAGCTCCAGGTGCCAACGGTCGCTGTGAGGTATGGGTGCCGGACGATCTCAGTGCCTGCAGTGCCAAGGATACTGAACGAGATGGTGATCGATTTCAGTTATCCCTGGGCTTGCTGAGGAGACTTCCCATTCTCCTCTTTAGCGTTTGAAAGGAGTTCCCAGACCGCTTTCTCGACCCACTATCTTTTGAAGTCGAAGACTGGGAGGAAGACTCACGCCTGGCTGGGGACTGTGATAGGGTGACCAGATGTCCCGATTTTATAGGGACAGTCCCAATTTTTGGGTCTTTTTCTTATACAGTCTCCTATTACCCCCCACCCCCGTCCCAATTTTTCACATTTGCTGTCTGGTCACCCTAGACTGTGGTCGGAGATCTTCATCCATGAAGATGATCTTCTGGTGAAGCTCTCAGTCTTTGCGGGATCTCAGTCCAAGTTGTTGGCAGAGGGAACACTTTTGTTGAACATGGCCCCCACCAAGGCAGCAAATGTATGGAGAGTGCTTGTCCATGACTGGGATTGCCTTGCTGCAAGTGTGACGCTTTTTGATGCCCCGAGAGCCAGGCATACCCTTGTCCACCGGGGTCCCCCGCCCCCACCAGGGACGATGGAAGAACAAAGTCCTTTTTCTTTTCTTTTTTCTTCTGGCAGGGCCAAAATAAAGATAAGGGAAGGCTAAAGAACTTTTAGAAGCTAAAAATTAACAACTGAAAGAAGAGTTAAGGATCTACTAATGGTTCCGTCTCTAGCTGGGGCAGTAGAGAAAGAACGGAGGACGAGGACGGTTAGCCTGACTAGCCTCGTGGCACAGCATGAGGATAGTATCGCATGTGTGAGCCCAACAGACACTGCTGCCAAAGTTCACCAGTCAGCAGCACAGGGACAGAGACACAGCTACAGTGCAGCACCCATAGGGACACTACTTGAAGGAGAACTTTATTTGATCAATACATGGCCAATCATTATCTTGACCACTCTACTTATACTCAGCCAGACTCATCATTACTCATGTGAAGTAGTATCTCACCCCCACAAGCAGAGGAGTAACTGTGTTGGCCTTTTGCACAAAATTTAATTTCACCCTGAGTGAATCCAGCCCAAAGTCTAAAACTATCAACATTTTTACACAGCTGCCTTTTCACTATCTTAGTACTAACAAGTCCTCCCTCAGCAAATGCATGTAACTGTCACTCGCCAGCAAAAGTAATTTTTTCCTTTTATTCAAAGTTACACCAGGCCCTCAATAGCATCTGTATTCCCAAGGATAGCGATAATAATTTTAGACAGATTTCCACACCACATACATCCCAAAACCAGGCTGTAACATTTCACAAATAAGTCCCCTTCTTCTATAACAGATGAGAGATTAATTTCAACTCTCTCCCACATCATTCAGTCTTATTTCTTGGGCCTCGAATCAATGACATTATTCTGAACCACATTACATACGGAGCTGATATACCTGTCCTGATGCCTTCATCAGATGCTGCACTTTTCAGAAGGATTTTAATTTTCAAGAAAAACCCAGCTGGATGCATATTCTCCTGCATATTGAAAAACAATGACATTACATGAACAGCCAAATTATTTTTTGAAACTCAGAGTAATTTCAGCTGAATCCTATCAAGAGTCCAGCACATTCACAAACATGAAAGAATGTCAGGAAATTCTAGCCAGGACAGAGCCTGACACAAATCGTAAGTAAAAATTAGTAATAACCTAGTAAATAACAAATGTTAGAAAATGGTAAATGGTGTAAAATAAAAATGAAAAAATTGAGAATCTGAATAAATGGAAATTAAGCTATATAATTGTTTAAACAAATATATGGTAGCAAAAAGAAGAACCAAATTTAGTGTAAATGCCATATTTAGTTCCAAATCAATATGTTTTATGGTTACCAACCAATGATAACCAACCTTTGCTTAGGAAAATAACTAAAAACACAAATGCAAAACAAGATTAAAATCAATTATTTAAATCAAGGTTTCCTGCTTGCCAATTTAAATCATTATTAAAATTGGTGTCTTAAATCAATCCAGCCTGCTTAGACATCACAGTAAGTTACAACCTCATTAGCCAGGCTTATAGCTCTGAGAGCCTTGTCTTGATACTGTTCGCAATCCCACTCCAAATAGACAGTGGCTAATAACCGCAGCACTTTAGCCTAGAAAGAAAAGACAAAGTGAATAATTAAACACAAATGAAATAACCAAAAAACAACATTTAAATTTTGCACAAAGGAGTGGAAATAAAGGAGATGGAAATATAAGCTGTGAAAAATATTCACTGTAAGCACACTGGGCCAGGGACTGTCTTCTCTGTTACTAGAGGTCCAGTGCCCAGCACAATGTGTTGTTCCTTGATTGGGACTGCTAGGCACTACCATCATATAACAATTGTATTCTTATCCCTTCTGAAGATTTGTCTTGACATGGTAAACTGGTTAAGTTTAGGTCAGGCTTAATAAAAGTGCTAACTAAGCCTGACCTAAACTTGACCTTTTTCCTTCTGTAGATGCAGGATAACCTTTAGCTCAATTTAGCTGGTCAAGTTCAAAGTTCATTTAAACTAGGAAAAAGATCAAGTTTAGGTCAGACTCAAAAACACACATTCACTAAACCTAACCTAACTTGACCACTTTTCCCAGTCAAGATGGAGCCTATGGGTTATAACATAATTCTTCCCCGAATACACTAGCTGGAATATAGTATTAATGCACTAGCTTTACATCTGCATGAAAATCTAGGTTCAAATATGACTAAGGACACACACAGCAATGACTCGGTCTCAGACTCAGCCTAGGATCTAGTAGAGAATTATTTACACTATACTACCTTTCTGCGGGACTAAAATAGCAGGAAGTGCTAAAGATCAGGATGGATAACCACTGGCAGAGCTATGAGGGGAAGTCCAAGACGGGCACAGAGAGGCAGTGGGGGCTGCAGAGCAGGACTGGCACTAATGACATCCTATTAGTCTGTGTGTAATTCAGAAGTTTCTGTATGTGTATTTCTTACCTGCATTTCTTCCCCGGGAGAATACTTCTTATCCATTTTCCCAATCTCATAGCTCTGGCTATAATTTAAAAGAAAAAAATCAGAATTATATGGGCTAAGAGATGTAAGAAGAACTCAGTCAGCTTTCTGGGCTATGCAGCGAGCTCATACTTACCTTTTCCATTTCATTTATCGTTAGGAGCCACATAGAGCACACAGAGGAAAATATTAGCTAAAATAAATGGTGACAAGATAAAAGATCCTCTGATTGATATCAAAGCATCAGAAAATAATATCCTTTAATAATATCCATGAGACTGCCGACAGGGCACTTTACAGGAATGAAAATCAATAGAGATAGGACCAAGATATGTCAACTGTGTAAGCTGTGTCAGAAGCAGGCTCTAACACCTGCCAACACTTTTGAATGTCATATGGTAAAGAAAGTGATACTCTTCAAATTTAGCACTTTGGCTCAAGGTGTCCTTACAAAGGACGCTGTAAGAGTAACTGAATTCATTCTTGAACTTCTCAGCCTGATATGATTATCATGGGACAAGATGACAACAAGACAGATACACAATCATACACAGTATTCACCATTATCTAAGAACAGAGGATTTAATTTGCCTTCTAAATCCCCAGATCTGAATTGCACTAAGTTCTTTCTGCTTTACTCAAGTTAGTTAATTAAGCTTCATAACCCCACTTTGAGGTAGATACGTGCTGCCCCTTTTTTTACCGGAGTGGCTAGTCAAATTTCTGGGCCTAGGAGATGTTCCAGCTGGAAGTAGAAATTGATGGAGTCTAATATTTTCTTTAATACAGACTTGTTTATTTACAAGCAATGTACAAAGTCCTGCTTCTCCAAACACAAGAGAAACCAAGAACAAAAGAATCAAATTCTTAGCTTGTACCCCGAAGTCTTTTTAGCCAACAATCTGAAAAGCTCTCACTGGCTTTTCTCAGGTCATGCTGTGCTCACAGGCTACTGCATGGCTTTCTTGCTTTTTGTCTCTGCCTCTCTCTCTGTGTTGTTTGTTCTCAGTTTGTGTGTGCTCTGCCTTCCCTCTCTCACACACACAATGTTCAGCAAAATCCCTCTTTCCACTCAGTCTAAACTCCTAGATGGGTTCACAACCCCATTTTGTCTTAGGTGAGGTGCTTCTGTTTAACATTCTGATACTCATGTTAACTACAGGGTGCATTCACAGCCTAAGCTCAAAGAGGTGTGTGACCCAAGCAGTCACCAATACCTCTCAGAATAACAGAATTATCATTCCCACTTTACAGATGAGGAAATTTAGGCCTGGTCTACACTAAAAAGTTAAGTCAACCCAGCTACATCACTCACGGGTGTGAAAAATCCACACTCCAGAGCAATTAAATTAAGCTGACCTAACACCCAGTGTAGACAGTGCTAGGCTAATGGAAGAATTATTCTGTTGACTTAGCTACCGCCTACTGGGGAGGTGGATTGCCTGTGAAGATGGGAGAACCCCTCCCAACAGCATAGGTAGTGTCTATACTGAAGAGCTTACAGCGGCGCAGTTGCAGCAATGCCACTGTAATGTTTCAAGTGTAGACAAGACCTAAATCACATAGAAGGTAAGTAACTTGCTTTCAAGGTCATGGCAAATCAGTAGCAGAGCCAGAAACAGAACCTAGGAATCTCAATTCCCAGTCCTTGTTCTAAAAACTAATTCACAGTATAAAAGGCCTCTGAGGTGAATGCCTGTGGGGAATTCCATAAAACTGAAGGTAGGTAACAAATGGGACATGGGCAAATAAAACTTTAGGGATGCAAAAACAAATTACATCTGTGGGCAGTGGCGGATTAGCCAAGGGGCCCTAGCCAATTGGGGGGCCCCGGAATAATGGGTGCCCTTCCCCCAGCAGACAAACACCGGGGCAGGATGGGGGAAGTCTCCATGCCCCGACCCCTCTCCCCAGCGGGAGCACCGGGCGGAGGCAGTGGAGCAAGCCCCACACCCCAACCCTGCTCTGCTCCCTGGCAGCAGTGCCGAGCAGGTGGGGGAACCCCCATGCCTGACCCCGCTCTGCTCCCTGGCAGCAGTGCCGAGCAGGTGGGGGAACCCCCATGCCTGACCCCGCTCTGCTCCCTGGCAGCAGCGCTGGGGGTGGGGGTGGGTAAGCCCCCATGCCTGACCCCGCTCTGCTCCCTGGCAGCAGCGCTGAGGGGAGGGGGAAGCCCCAGTGCCCCAGCTCCACTCCCCGTTAGAAGCCCCGAGCAGCATGGGAAGCTCCAGTGCCAAGACCCCGGCTGCCGTCCTGGAACTGGAGGAGCTCTGGCCCCCTGCTGCGGCCTCAGAGCTGGGAGAGCTCTCACTCCCCACTGCGGCCCCAGGGCCCTGTGGGGGGACAGAGCTTCTCCAGTCTTGGGGCCTCAGGGATGGGGGGTAGAAAGGAGCAAAGGAGGGCTGCAGTGAGCGGGTGGAATGGGGAAGGACCATGGGTGGAACAGGGGAAAGGGACAGAATGGTGTGGGACCCTGGGCAGGGTCACAGGCAGAAGGTGTGGGGAGGGGGGCCCCCATGTGCTCTGGCCCAGGGCCCCATGAAACCTTAATCTGCCTCTGTCTGTGAGAATTTATTCCCAGAGTTGATATTTTCTCAGTATGAGATAACATTAATCCCACTAGATGGTGCTATAACATTCTATCCAGGCAAATGTTTGTGCTTTGCAAAGGTTAGTTCGGTACTCCAAAGATTTTCTCACTGGTGTTTGTGAGCACTTAGTATCCCATCTTCTAAGTACAGGGAACAAAATAAAGAGATGTTCTCCAAAATATCAGTTTTAACTAACCCTAAACTCTACTTTAAGACTTCCATGACTCCATATCTATGATCATTAAATGTTTGAGATTAAAGGGGGCATTGTCAAGTTGACTTCTTCTAAATAATTTTTTTAAAAATCCATTCTGATTTTCTGAGTCTGGTACAGGATAATTTTTCTTGATAGCCTAAATGTTCTTTTTCTTAATTTTATTGCACTGCTTCCTTGGTCTCCATCTTACCATCCCTTACAATTCCTTTCCCACGTTGGAGTATACATCCTATAATATATGTAGATAGTTAGCATGTTGTCATTTAGTCCAAATACACCTCTACCTCGATATAACGCTGTCCTCGGGAGCCAAAAAATCTTACCACATTATAGGTGAAACCGCGTTATATTGAACTTGCTTTGATCCACTGAACTGTGCAGTCCCTCCCCCCTCCCCCCCCAGAGCACTGCTTTACCACGTTATATCCGAATTCGTGTTATATCGGGTCACGTTATATCGAGGTAGCGGTGTAGATAGACAAATCATTTGTGTTGCTGTTTTGTGGATTCTCTCCAAGTTGTCAACATTGGAAACCTAATAAATCTGTCAAGGTCACATGTAACAGTGAGCGAGCAGTAAAGGCACCAGGCCAGTTGCGGAGCCGCCTGAGCCCTTGTAGCCCGATGAATGTGGCTGAGAACACTAAAGTAGGGAGAATTAATAAATGAAACAAACTTTCATCAACAGTATAATTATGGCTTTTGGTATGTAACTCTTTTATGAACAATTCAAAGACTACTCTTAGCAAATGCATGTAATGCTGACATTAATTATTTTTCTGCATTTTTCACATCTCTTAAGGTGCAACCATCACCATGGCATTATGAAAGGGGCAATAGCTGAGAACAATCCTCCTAAAGCACAGCCTCCTCGGGAGAATAAGATGTATGGACAGAATTAAGGAGAGCCATGAATATGTCTACATGCAAAGAAGGGACCTCTTGTCAGAACATGAAAATCCATGTGAAAGGAATGCCTGATATTGAGATAACAGTGAGGTTGACATGAAAGGATGTGCCTGTAAACAGAGAAATGCCACTGAGCTGGGTGTAGGCCTAGCTTTGCTCAGCCAAGTAGAGCTTTAGATTTGTAAGCAGCGTCTGAATGAGCTCTCCCCTGACATCTGTGATGAGCTGTGGAAGAGGACTTCAGGAGCTGATCTCGTTTGCATGGGCACACCCACCCTGCCTAGGTGCTCAGCATGATGGGATTGCTTCCTCAAATGATCACTTGTGGCTAGTGTTGGATCCCCAGTCTCCTTGTTATGGGGGCAGGAGTAATAAAGCGTTGTTACCCTTAGGGAACATTAAAAAGGGGATAGAGAATAAGACTGAGAATATATTATTGCCCTTATATAAATCGATGGTACGCCCACATCTCGAATACTGCGTACAGATGTGGTCTCCTCATCTCAAAAAAGATATACTGGCACTAGAAAAGGTTCAGAAAAGGGCAACTAAAATGATTAGCGGTTTGGAACGGGTCCCATATGAGGACAGATTAAAGAGGCTAGGACTCTTCAGCTTGGAAAAGAGGAGACTAAGGGGGGATATGATAGAGGTATATAAAATCATGAGTGATGTGGAGAAAGTGGATAAGGAAAAGTTATTTACTTATTTCCATAATACAAGAACTAGGGGTCACCAAATGAAATTAATAGGCAGCAGGTTTAAAACAAATACAAGGAAGTTCTTCTTCACGCAGCGCACAGTCAACTTGTGGAACTCCTTACCTGAGGAGGTTGTGAAGGCTAGGACTATAACAGCGTTTAAAAGAGAACTGGATAAATTAATGGTAGTTAAGTCCATTCATGGCTATTAGCCAGGATGGGTAAGGAATGGTGTCCCTAGCCTCTGTTTGTCAGAGGATGGAGATGGATGGCAGGAGAGAGATCACTTGATCATTTCCTGTTGGGTTCACTCCCTCTGGGGCACCTGGCATTGGCCACTGTCGGTAGACAGGATACTGGGCTAGATGGACCTTTGGTCTGACCCGGTACGGCTGTTCTTATGTACCCTTGTTGTGTGAATCAAGAGCAGCAGAACTGTACCTGGCATACCCTGCTGGAGGGATTCACTCTCAATGAAACAGCACTCAGTAGGCAGGGAACATGGGTTCCAAAACCCAGTGAGTTGAGAGAGAGTGGGGACAGGTACTTGCACCCAGTGGTGTGGGCCCTGCTTAAGGGTCCTAGGCAGCATTTGACCCTTCCTCTCTCCACTGTGTAATAAAAGAGCTAATTTAGACTCAATTGACAGTCTTGTTACATGCTGCAGAGCTGAAATCACTGATACCTAGGTCTAAGTATTAGACCTGCTTTGAGACAGCGTCTCTGATGTAAGAGACTGCCCAATATGTACCAGCAGTGAGGCTCCCCCACTAACAGCTGAAATCACTGAGAGCTGTGTTAAGTGGTGGGCCCTGAAGACATCTTGGTGAGTGGCCAGCAGGGTGGCTGGCAGAGAGGTGCAGTAAGCGACCTGCAAGGGGGCTGATGGAGAGGCACGACAAGCGGCCAGCAGGGCAGCTGGTGGAGAGGCGCGGCAAGTGGCCAGCAGGGTGGCTGGTAGGGAGAGGTGCGACGACTGAGTGCCCAAGCAGCGGAGCGTCTAAGGTGCCTCCTTACCATTCCTTCCACCTAGGATGGGAGGTGAACTCTGCAGATGAACCTCTGAACTCTGGGGCTGCACTGACCAAGGACAGCAACTGTGAGTGGGGTGCAGAGAAGGGACAGGCATGTTAAAGGGACTTTTGGGTTGCTGCCCTGAAGAACCGGAGGGGAAAAGGACACTGCCCAACTTACTTGGGGAGTGGGTCTTTTGCTCATGGTTTATGTTTGTGAACCCTGTTTTCCCAAATTAATGCTAAGTTACTTCCCTCCTTATTGCCTCTTAGGGTACATCTACACTACAGCGGGGAGTCGATTTAAGATACGCAAATTCAGCTACGTGAATAGCGTAGCTGAATTCGACGTATTACAGCCGACTTACCCCGTTGTGAGGACGGCGGCAAAATCGACTTCTGCCGCTTTTTGTCGGCGGCGCTTACTACCACCTCCGCTGGTGGAGTTAGAGCGCCGATTCGGGGATCGATTGTCGCGTCCCAACGGGACGCGATAAATCGATCCCCGAGAGGTCGATTTCTACCCGCCGATTCAGGCGGGTAGTATAGACCAGGCCTTAGAGGTGCTCAGGGGGTGGTGTGTAATTGTCACAGGTCACTGGGTGGGGGCTCAAGACGGTTTTGTGTTGTATTGTTGAAAAGAAACCAATAGATACTGAACCCGGCCTCTGTTTCTGCCAACTCCGACTGGCAGAAGGGTTACAGATTGATTCATTTAATACTAGAGCTAGATGAAAATTTTCAAACAACCTTTTCCCCATCAGGAAACTGCTTTTTCAAAAACAAAAATTTTCACAAAGAATTTTTTTTTTTTTTTTTTTTTTACACAAAATGTTGCACTTTTTCAATGAAATCCAAAAACTAAAAATTGCTTTTTCCTATTTACTTCAGCCACATTTGCTATTTTCTCCGAAAAAATACTTTGCATTTTGTTTTCCCTTTTACATTACCTGAGCCAGAAGGAGCTCTGTTCATACCCCTTCTGTTCATAGGTTTCCACTCCGAAGTTATAGCAGAGGATTGATAGATAACAGGTCTGCAATTAAAAAAAAAAAGTGCTTCTCCTGTTAGGTTCTTGCAGTGACTTTCAGAAATCTAAGGCAGATGAGTCTCAGACACACTTAAAATACTTTTTAGATCAAAGCTACACCCACCACTATCAGAGCTGATTTTATAGAAGGGAAAAGGAATCTGACTAAAATTGTTGTATTGTTGTTCTATGGGAAACTAAAGCAGCATTAATAAATAAATCCCTCAAGGTCACACATAACAGTAGAACTGATCGAATACATGTTGCAGCCCACTTCCATCAATAAATACGACAGAGTACTTGATCAGGGACAATTAAAAAAGGGGAAATTAGAATAGGAAAGGAAACACTAGGGAGCTAAATGCTCGGGAGTGAATAAAAACCCATCACAAAAGCAGGAACTATTGCACTGTACAGTTTGGGGGAAAAGGTTCTTCCAATATTTGATATTTCAGAATACTGCTGCTTCATTAGCTCCTCTGTGTGTAAGCATTAGGAACCTGAGTTACCTCAGTTAAGCCTGGGGCTAGATCCCTGCACAGATACAAAAATGAGGATGCACATCCGATCCGCATCCACCAGGATCAACCCGCGATCCAATCCGCTAACCGTCTTTTACCTGTATCCGCATCTGCACTCACACCCACAGCAGCAAGATGTCTCACAGGGCTAGCAAGGAGGGGAGGGAGGGAGGAGGGGAGGGATGGGAAGGGAGCTAGTGGGTAGGGGCCGGGGTCTTGCAGGGAAGAGGCAGCACGAGGATGGGGACTGGGGGTAAGGGGCAACATGAGGACAGGGTCTTGAGGAGAAGAGGCAGCGCAGAGGGGGTTGCTGGAGGAAGGAGCGTTGCATCACATGCTGCTCCCGGGTGGCTCGTGAGCAATGGCACATGGCAGATCAGTGCGTGTTGCATCACAGTGTGTTGGAGGGATGGGGTGCCAGGGCCCCACCCGCTCCAATCCCATGGCTGTGGGCAGGCCCTGCTGCCCAGGAGCCGGCGGGCTGGGCCCAGGAGTGGGAGCGTGGCCAGTGCTGCCGGGCCGGGCCATGATGGGGACGCTGGCGCTGCCTGAGGGGCCCAAGCTGCTGGACAGGAAGTGGCACAGCAAGTGGGTGCTCGACAGCCCCAACTCTGATCTGCTGCCCAGCCCCAGCCACTGGCTGCTGGCCACCAGTCCCGAGCGTGCTGCGCCCCCAGGCTGCCCAAGCCGGACACCGCGGGCCAGGCGCCACCAGTGACTAGAGCCCTGTATCCAATTCACTATCTGCAAAAACGGTCCATGGATATGAAGCGGATATCTGCAGATTTGCAGGGCTCTACCTGGGGCTAGCCAGTTCAGCCATAAGGCTGCAGCAGAATCACCTGACTGGCCAGCCCAGCCCACCCAATTGGCTTCAAGATCGCTACAGGTCTGCATTTAAGCTCAGCAGCAGCAAGTCACTGGAGACTCCAACACTTATGCCTGCAGCTGTGATCCTATATGCCTTCTTCCCAGCCTTGCTCCACCCCTGCTCGGTTCCCAGCTCTGGCCCTGACCCCTGGTTCCTAGCTCCGGCTCTAACCCTCAGCGCTGCTCCTGGCCTCTGACACTGAGTCCGACCACTAGGTCTGACCGCCACTTCTCTGATCACTAGGTCTGACCGCCCACACCCTGGTCCATGACAGTTTGAGCGGCCCAAAAAGACAAGATGTAGTTTAGCTGCAGAATGGACCACACTAAAGTTGATGCCTCTTTGGCAGAGTTAGCGAGCACCCTGAAGAATCTATTAAAGCCAGGTCCGTGCCCTTCAGGCATAGAATGTAGTGCCGCAGGCACAAGCCACGCCATCAGTGACTCTGGCCCATTGAATATCAAATATCCCAATTGTCTGACAAGTTTGATGGTGACTATGGAAAACACTGTGGGTTCTTAAAGCAGCACCAGTTCCTGTTCCTGCTGTGCTCACAGTCATTTCCTGCCAACCAAACCACAGTGGGACTCGTCATTAGTCTGTTGATTGGGGAAGCGTTGACCTGGGATTCTCCACTGCTTGAAAAATCAAGTCCCCTCTTGAGTGAGTTCAAGGAATTTGTCCAAGCTACTTCAATGACCTTCAACAAGCCAAATAGTAACATACAGCAGAAGCCACGCACCAGGTATTGAGGCAGGATGCCAGCCGGTTGCTCACTATGCTGCAGATTTTCAGGACCTGGTAACAGACACAAACTGGAACAAGGCCGCTCAGTGCTATCAATTCCAGCTGGGCGTAAATGAGGGACTCAAGGAGGAGCTGGCACAGATAGAATCTCCGACTGGGCTGGATGCATTTCTCCAGATAGGCATCAAGATTGCCAATAGCTTATCATAATGCCTCAAGAACAGAGGGTGGCTTCTTGACCCACACCTGTCTTAACAGAACCAGCCAGCCAGCAGTCAGCACCCACTTTACAGCGTGAACTTCTGCAGGCAGATGTGGTCTACAAGCATTAAGCTGATTGGGGTCACCAGGCTGCACCTAACTTTAGCATCAGTTATCTGGTCTGGTTATCAACTCAGAATCTCAAATCAACCTGAGCATCGGCTAAGCTGGACCACCAATACCTAGGCCCACCCAAGATTCTCAAGCAGATCAATCCAGTGACATTCAAGATTCAGTTATCAGTCAGTGAAGACCCATCCTCTGTTCCATGTCTCCCTCTTAAAACATTACCTAGAGACCTTCCCAGGAAAGGTTGAGAGCCACTGTCCTAAGCCATCAAGTTTAACATTATTTAATGGAAGAGTTTTGTTGGAAAACATGTAACATTTAAAATGAAACAGAAAGCAGCAATACAAAAACCCCAGTGGGTCACTTTAATGATTCATCCACTGATTGCAGCTTTGTCCATGCAATAAGAATGAAAGCAGAACTCCTCAAGTGAGTTACAGTCACTCAGATACTCTTAAGGATATGCGGAGATCATCACAGAAACCAGTTAAATCCCATTCAACCACAACATGCACAGTGCCACATTTCACTTTCAAAAGTCATATTTCAGCCTTCATCCATCCCTTCAGATTTTATTACTTACGCTTTAGAGTAGTGGTGGGCAACCTGTGGCCCATGGACTGCATGCAGCCCGTCAGGGTAATCCGCTGGCGGGCCACGAGATAGTTTGTTTACATTGACTGTTCGCAGGCACAGCCACCCGCAGCTCCCAGTGGCCACAGTTCGCCGTTCCCGGCCAATGGGAGCTGCAGGAAGCAGGCAAGAGCAGGTGAACTTTGAAGAAACAAATGTCCTTAGTACAAAGAACAGGGAAAGGAAAGACACAGAATAGATGTACAGAGAATTGTCTTGATGAATATTTTTCAGAATTTTATGAGACATCAGTAGCTCCTTGAAAAGCTGCTTTCTTTCTTGTTAATATTAAACTTTTGGAAGGACACAAAAGGACTGATTTCACTGACCTGTTTTGGCAGCCTTGTCAACATATCTTTGCAGCGTTGCAAACATGTCACTGCTTTCTGAAAATACCCTTGAACAACTGCCTAAGAAAGCAACAGAATATGCCAATAAGTTGTTAGAATAAAAACGATTTGTCTTTAAATACCCTGCCGGCTCACAATACAGTGCAACTCGCTATACTGTAAATGGAGAGATAACAAAAACAGCAAGACACACCGTGAAACTCTGAGGTTATAGTGCATGAACATGTAGGATCACGTGATCATTTCCTTCAAATGTTAAAATTGCCATGAAGATACATGAAATATGGTATAAGCCAGAGATCCCAAATAGTGGGTCATGGGAAGATTGTAGATGAATCATGGGCCTAGTGTGGAGGGAAGAGGGCATTGGAGAATGAGCCCACCCTATCAGACAGTAGTGGCTCCGTCCTGTCCCGCAGGGCTGTGCCCACCTCCCCACTTGTCACAACTTGTCACAACTTGGTACACATGGTTGCCATGCCACTCAGGTTTGGCCTAGGCACCCCTCCATTGGCCGGATCAAACCTGAGTGGCGTTATGACCTCATGCACCAGGTCAAAACATCTGGAATGGGAAGCCAAGCCCAGTTCCACTGGAGCCACCACTGTAAAGTGAATGCAGGGTAGGTTCACTCTCCACCCCCTCTTCTCCAGGGGCCTCCTCCCCATTCCAGGCCAGGATCAGGATTAGGATTAGGATTGCGGTGCCAAGGCAGAGGGTCCTGCTGCATGTAGTCAATGCCCCTCACTGGGGCGATGAGGAGGAGAAGGATGCTGGCCTATGATTTTTGGGCCTCCCCCATGAATATAGACCCTGAGAGAGTCACACACACAAAAAATGATCAAATGCAGTTGGTGGGTCACCATAGTAAAAAGTTTGGGAACATAGTTCAGCAAATCTGATCTCCAGACACATTGGCCCCCTCTGCAATTTAGGGATTGAGGCCTTCTATTTGTACCCCAATGTCTGTACTACTTTTTAGTTTTGCCAACCCCAACTATTCAAAAATCATGGGTGGCTTACAAATCATGAGATTTTTTTTAAAGAAAGAACGAACGAAAGAAAGGTTTGTTTTTATTTTCTTTTTGGTGCTTTAGAAGAGTACAGTTGTGTCATTTTCAAACTTTTCTTCTAAAGGACTACAAATTTACTTTTATTAAAATTATTTTTAAGAAAGCTGAGATTCTCGCCTATTTGCATGATTTGCAGGGGTTGAAGCTTCAAGAAAAATCACCAAATATCATGAGACTTATCATAAAATCATGAGTTGGCAACGATGACCTCCCTACTTGTATATAAAAAACACTGTACATAAAAAAAATAGTTTATATGTGTGCGTGTGCATAGTTAGTATATCTAAAAATTACCATCTAGTGGCACATTCAATAAAGTTGTTATTATGCACTGCAAGTAGCTTCCTGTGTGCAGCTTTTAGATCTTGGCTACTTGTGATCTAGATGCAATGTTGCACTTAAGTATTATTTGATTACTTTAGTGACAGAATACTGGCACAGAGATGTCTGGTTTTGAATTTACA
Organism: Trachemys scripta elegans; assembly: GCF_013100865.1. Classification (NCBI taxonomy): domain Eukaryota; kingdom Metazoa; phylum Chordata; order Testudines; family Emydidae; genus Trachemys; species Trachemys scripta. The sequence continues at coordinate 896,765 of NC_048306.1, read as the reverse complement.
TATCTCACTAAATATATATTGCACTCCTGTGGATGTGGAGACCCTGGTTCCAAAGCAGCACCAGATATCTGGGTTCTTCAGCCAGTGAAACACAGATCCTTGTAGGTGACGACTCAGGCCTCGAAAAGGTAGCTGTCCATCTTATAAAAACTCCTGTCCTGCTAGCTAAATGACAGAAGGTATGTCTACACAGCAAAGAAAAGCCCATGGCTGGCCTGTACCAGCCAACTCAGGCTAGTTGGGCTTGCGTTGAGGGGGCTGTTTTAGTACTGTGTAGATTTCTGGGCTCAAGCTGAAGCCTGAGTTCTGGGACACTCCCATCTCGCAGGGTCCTAGAACCCAGATTCTAGCCCAAGCCAGGTGTCTATACAGCAGTGAAACAGTCCCACAGCCCCAGCCTGAGTCAGCTGGCACAGGACAGCCGCAGGTGTCTAGTTGTTGTGTAGAAATACTCAGAGTCTTCAAGAAATGATCTAAACAACTTTGCAGGATTATGATAAATTAGTGAAGATGCATGTTGAAAAAATAGGTATATTAAGAATGCTTAAATTACTGCAATGCTGAGGGATCAAATCTGAGATCTTACAGCAGATCTAGGGAAACACATCTTTCCAGTTTAATGACAGGAACTCACACTTCTGACAACCGAGTCAAAGTTCCAGTATGATCATTCATACATTCCATATGCCCCAGTGACCTATAAAGGGAAACTGGCCAGGACACGTACTGATTCAGCCTGATAAGACAGCACTTTGAATAGGTCCTTCTCTACATCAGCTTTGTGCACCTGAATATCTGCCTCACCACTGCTCCTCTTCATTAATTGGGCATATAGTTTTTCTAGACTCTGGAAAAGAAAACATAAGCACCCAGAAAGCTGTTACTCAATTGTAGCACTTGCTAGTAAGGGTGTTTGCAGGAGACTGTACCTAGCCAGAAACTTACATTTACGGCAATCACAAGAAATCCATCAGCAAGGGCAGCTTTTCCAACCTCCACCCACCCTTTTCCAGTCTTCATGGTCATCTGAAGCAGAAAAGGAACATGTGTTTTGTGAAAATTCAATCCAAATCATTTCTCACTTGTTCTCTATCCACGGCATCATCAACCTCTGAAGAACAAAGGAAGCAGAAATGCACTGGGGGAAAGATCCTGATTGAAAGAGGTTCAGCCAGTAAGATTGTTGGAACATATGGTGAGAGACACCTTTGCTTTGTTTTCACTTAGCTTGTTAAATTAGGTGTTAGTTGCATTTTACCTTTTATTTCCTTGTAACCAATTCTGATTTATATGCCTCATTAATTGGTCACTTAAAATCTATCTTTCTATAGTTAATTTTTCTGTTGTTGTTGTTTTATCTAAACCAGTGTAAGACTGAAATGTTTGGGAAACTCCATTTGGGATAACAAGATTTGTGCATATCATTTTCTATTAATAAATGACATACCTTATATGAGCTCGTATCATCCAGGAGGGTGCTGGGCAGTACAAGACACACATTTCTGGAAAAAGTCCAGGACTGGGAAGTTTGCTGGTGTTGCCTTATAGTGTAATTCTATAGTACTCATGGAATATAGCAGAGAGTGATTTACATGCTGGAGGCTGCATGAGAGCAGACCTGGACTGGTTGCTCTCACAGCAAAGTAGGGTAAAAGGTTGCAGAATTGAGGGGACACAGCTATCCATCAGTCCAGATTGTACCCTGAGTAATGTCTCAAAAGGGTCCCCTGTCCTTTGCAAACATCTCTCATCTCAGATCTAACAAACTCACTCTGCCAAACATGTCTTACAGGATATTTATCCATAAAGAGTAACATGTAAGGTATCTACAGAACACTCGTAACTTGTCAAGATTCATAATTATTGTGAGATGCATGTATGGGTAATATTTAAGGAATAATGTATTTATTTTGAAAGTTTGCTTTATGGACCTGAAGTACAAGCACTGGGAGATAATGTGTCTTGGTGATAGCCCATTCAGGCAAAGAGAAGTTATCATCACTCCCTGTTTGGCCAGTGATGCAATGCAAGGTTCAACAGTTTAGGCTTGTGCAGTAACTAAGATTGTGAATGGGAAACCATCAGAGCAACAAACAACAATTGAAACCACTTAAAGATTTAAAAAAAAGAAAACTTTAAACAAGATTATTGCTTGCTCAATCTATAAATAGAAACAAAAGGCTGTTTTCAGTATAACACATGGGAAGAAGAGAACTCTGTATCCATTCGCTGAGAAAACCCCCTTATAGAACAGGGTTGCTTTCATGAACATTTGGATCCTTGTTCTTGAGAAACTAGCCAGCTCTGCAACAGACTGAATTTTGAAGGGAAATCTACTTTATTGTATAGGAAAAGTAACTACAAGTCTAGACCCAGATTCATGTTGTATGATTTTGTTTTGTATTGTAACCATTTGTTTCTACACACTCTTGTTCCCAGTTAAATTCTTATACTTACTTAAATAAACCTTTTTTTGTTTTATTATAAGTGCTCACAAGTGCTATGCAGTTACAGAAGCAGTGATTAAAGATAAAACTGGTAAACAGAGGTACCTACTCCTTGGAAGCACAGGATCTGGAATTTTTGGGAGTAGACAATGACAGAGGGACTGGTGTGTTCTCACTATTAACCTGCAAGGTGAAGTTAGGGCTGGCATAGCCCAGAGGATAGTACTTGAGTGACTGAAAGCCTAGCAGTGTCACACACCCAGCTAACACAAGAAAGACACACTGTTGCTGGAGGCAGGGGGTAACAAGGTGACCCACAGCCCTGGGTATCCCAAGAACCATCACAGGTATATAGATACTTCAGCAGGGGCACCAATTAGGGGGCAGGGGAGGGCGGGAGGAGAGCCCCCCCCCCCAAGTTTCCTACAGGAGGTGTGTGAGTTCCAAGGTGGAGCTCTTAACTACAGTACAACTTTAGTGTGAAATTTAAGTTCTGCAGAGAAGAGGTGCCCCTGGGGCAGGGGGTACGTCTTCACTACCCACCGTATCGGCGGGTAGCAATAGATTTATCCGGGATCGATATATCGCGTCTCGTTAAGACGAGATGTATCGATCCCTGAACGCGCTCACCGTCGACTCCGGAACTCCACCAGAGCGAGAGGCGGTAGCGCAGTCAACAGGGGAGCCGCGGCCGTCGAATACGTAGCTGAAGTTGCGTATCTTAGATCGATCCCCACCCCAGTGTAGACCAGCCCCGGGAGTCAGTATTTTCTTTGCAAACAGAGGTAAGGTGATGAAGGTAAGGAAGAGCTGGTGATTAAATTAATGATCTGAAAGTCTAGCCTGTAAAACAGGAATCTGGGGGCGTGGGGAGGGAGTTGTTTTAGAGCAAACACAGGGGACTCAGAAAAAATACAGCCAAGCCCTTTGAGCCAACATTACATTCAGAAAAGAAGGAGATTTGGGGGTGCAGGTGAAAAGAAGGGCCAAAAACCCAGGGTAGGGATAGCAGTGGTACAGAGAAGTTCCCACTCTACCTGTGGTACTTATGTGGCCTCATCCCCGTAGTATCTGAGCGCCACACAAGATCTAATCTATTTCTCCTAGAGCAGTGCTATTATCCCCATTGTACAGAGGGGGCACTGAGGCACACACAGACTAAAGGCCAGATTTTCAAAAGGTATTTACGCACCTAGTGAGATTTTCAAAAGCACCTAGGTTAGGTGCTTTGTAAACCCCACTAGATACCTAGCAGCATCTCTGGATACCTAAAAACCTTTGAAACTATGGCCTGAAGTCATACAGAAAGTCCACGGGGAGTAGAACCCAGGTCTTTCAGGGCTAGTTCCCTATCCAGCAGGCCAACCACTCTCTCTGCTGCATGCTGAAAAAAAGGACTCTGATAGATAGGAGCAAAACCAAGGCCTCCAGTTATCTGAGACTCCAGCAAATGGACCCAGGAGGTTGGGATAGAGGTCATGGTTGACAGCATGAAAAGCAGCACAGAGGTCAGAAAGGATGGAGAATCAGAGTCAGATGACAGGAGATCACTTAACTCCCAAGGGGTGGCAGGTTCTGCCCCAGGCTGGGTTGTAAAGCAATGGCTGCTGTGCAATTTTACATTTTAACTGAAAACCATTTTGTTTTGACTTTTTTTTTGTTCTATATTTGAGAAAAGGAAATAATCAGAAAGTGTCATAAGTATCAGGTGTATTTATGCCTCAAACTCTTCGGGTTTCAGCTGTATCCAGCCCAATTCCAGAACAAAGAACAGAAATTACATCCACAGAGTCCATAAAGTTAACAATTATTATTATGATTTGTGTTATTCACTGGGCACCGTCTGTGTGCTCAGCACTGTTCAAAATATGCCAGACAAGCCAGTCCCTGAGAGCCAGTGTGTATCAAATGTGTAGCCCTGGCTCAGATATTTCAGTAGGACGTGTATACTTATTAAGCACATGTTAATATCTATGAGTGGAGGCAATCGATGTTTTACTGGATTAAGGACTAGAAGATTTGACCCTCCAACCTTCTTTCTAAAGGAAGAGCTGTCCAGAGCTCCTGTGCCTGTTTATTTTCTTTTCCTGCCTGCAGTTGCCCTGATGTACCTCAGAAGTCTGTTTTTTCCTCAACTTTAAAATATAGAATTTTCTTGGTGTTTGGTTTTAAATATTCTCCTGTGAGAACTGCAATTCAATCACTGTAGTGTTGTGCTTAAGAGCCTTCTGGAAAGTAACTAGCCTTTAAATAGAAGTAAAAGCAGTGTTACCAAGGCTCAGGATTTTGTCATGCGTCTCATGATAATTGTTTTCCTTAAAGCTCTAGCTCCAGGAGTCATGGGGATATGAGATGATTTCAGCCTTTGTTCTTAAAGAAAAATGAAGTTTCTAGCCCTCGTGGCTGTGGAGAACGCTTCAAAATGAGACCCTAGTGCACCCTAAAGGCTCAAAAAGCAGAAGGCAAATAAAAAGAACAACAAATCTATTATTTTTACATACTCATGAGTTTAAAGCCAATCTCACGATTTTTGGTGAGCCTGATTCATGATTTTTTAACACTGTAACATGATTTTTTAACAATTTTTTAACATTAACTTGAAAGTGTCACTTTCACTCCTGTTTAAGGTCAGTTTCTAGTCTATTATTTGTAGTGAGGTAACACCCTAACAACCCCAGGCAGGTGCAGTATAAATTCAGGGGGCTTTGCCCTACTTGGATGGTTCCAAAGTTAAATGATCTATTCCAAGCTTGATGAACTGCAAAAAAAGTGATAAAAAGATCATCTAGATTTTTCTACAGTTGTTTCAATTGTTGTATTCAAGAATTAGTAACAAAGAATATACATTACAATTTTAAACCTAACCAGTGTCCCTTAAGTGACTTAACAAAAGATGTGAGAACATGTTAGTATTAGAGCTGAGTGGGTCTAATATTTATTTAGTCTTATTTTATATAGGAATTAGAATCAATGCCCTAATCAGCTAATTTCTAAGTTATCTGCAAAAAACCCTAGAGTTTTCAGGTGCCTAAGTAGCCCCTGGATTCACGGTTAAAGTTGCCCCCGCCCCCTCCCCCAACTCTGAAATGGTACCCCTGTGCCTCAGCCTGCTTAGTACCGTGGCAAACACACCATTAAAAATCCTTTTACCCTTTTATTAATTAAAGATACAGACAAGAAGGAAAAATAGCTAAAGCACTTAAATTGTAAAGTATTAAATAAGGCTTTCACTTCAACAACCCTTGTCCCTTTTCCCTTTAGCTGGAAAAACCCCTTAGAAGGAAAAACCCTTTTATATGACAATCTCTTAGAGCAGTGGTTTTCGAACTTTTTTTCTGGCAACCCAGTTGAAGAAAACTGTTGATGCCCACAACCCAATGGAGCTGGGGATGACAGGTTTGGGGTGTGGGAGAGGCTCAGGGCTAGGGAAGAGGGTTGGGGTATGGGGGTGAGGGCTGTGGGATGGGGCTGGGAATGAGGGGTTCAGGGTGCAGAAGGGGGCTCTGGGCAGGAGGTTAGGGTGCAGGAGCGGGTAAGGGCTCTGGACTGGGGGTGCAGGCTCTAGGTTGAGGCCAGGGATGAGGGGTTTGGGGTGCAGGATGGGGCTCCAGGTTTGGGGGGGCTCAGGGCTAGGGGGGGGGGGGGGGTGGGGGAGGGGGGGGTCAGGGCTCTGGGGTGGGGCCAGGGATTGGGGCGCAGGGTTGGGGCATGAGTTTACCTCAGGCAGCTCCCAGTCAGCAACACAGCGGGGGTGCAGAGGCAGGTTTCCGGCCTGTCCCGGCACTGTAGACCATGCTGTGCCCGGAAGCAGTCAGCAGCAGGTCTGGCTCCTAGGCGGAGGTGCACAAGCAGCTTTGTGTGGGTCTCGCCCGCAGACACCACCACCCCCGCCCCCACTGGGAGTGCCGAGCTGGCACTCAGGGCGAGGGCAACATGCAGAGCTCCATGGCCCCCCCACCTAGGAGCCAGACCTGCTGCTGGCCACTTCCGAGGTGCAGCTCAGTGTTGGAACAGGTAGGGACTAGCCTGCCTTAGCCAGGCAGCACCGCCAATGGGACTTTTAACAGCCCAGTCGGCGGTGCTGACCAGAGCCACCATGACCCAGTCCCTTCCATCCGCGACCCATGGTTTGAAAACCACTGTTTTAGAGGATATAAACATGGTAAAAACAGTTATTTTCAGGGAAAAGAAGATGTTAGTTCAGATTGGCTGGAGCTGTTGTCATTGGTTATGTTAAAGTTTGATTCTGTTTCCTAAGAAGATAAAAGAAGATAAACACACAAATGGGGAGAATAGCAAAGATAAAAATGCAGTTTGTGTCTTTGGTGTTGACTTTCACTTGCAACCTCATTGCTGGAAAAACACAGGCATACTATACTATCATTCCTACCAGCCACTCCAAGACCTTGCAAACTTATACACCAGTACCAGGCTGTTTAGGGCATTCTATTTAGCTACCTCTTCTTTTTGGTCACAGCCTTACACCAGTGTTGCAAAATATAGTCTTGGCTGGCTAAGCCAGACTCTTATTAGATAAAAGGAAACAGGAGAGGAATAGGAGAGAAGAAATAAGGTGGGGAAGAAAAAGGTCACATCTGGGGTGTATGTGACAGTCTCACATCCCAGGTTGTATCTGGGAGTTAGCTAGAGTCAGTGGAGGTGGTAGTATCATCTGGGTCTCTCTCTCTGGCCTGATCAGGACATCCATCAGGATTAGGATGAAGAAGGTACTGGGTCCCAAGAGACAGTGGACGGCAACAGACATCATTGTGAAGATTGCTCCTTCCCCTTCTCTAGTCTTTCGGTCAGCCAGCATTACAGTAGCCCTCTTTTCCCGAAAAAATCTCTTTTGAGGACCACAAAAGGGGAAGAACAGCCCATTCACTCATCGTTTTGTCCACCAATTAGACCTAGTGTCTGACACACCAATTTTGGTTCACTGATTTCCAGTTCCACACTTTTCTTGTTTACCAAGCAGGATCTTAACACAGTCCCTGAGTTATATCAGTAGGCATTTTTGCTTGGCCTAATTCAGTTTGTCTTGCATTTGTTGATACAGGTTACTGTGGCGTTTTATGAACTTGCACTCGCTTTTTACAGTTGAGCTCATAATTAGGGTAAATTTGTAGGCCCAGTTATCACAACAGGATGTATTCTTTTCCATAAGGTACTGAAGCAGTAATTTACTTCTTTCACAATATTCGTATTGGCTGGGTAAGGCAGAACTAGTGCCATTAATTTCCATGTGGGAGACCTCAGCAATTCATGTCCTCACCATGGACTAAGGGGTGTTATGCTGGTTTACTATGGAAGTCAAGGCTCATAATGGTATGGCTGAGAAACCCCTAACTATAGTGGCTCAACCAGGTGTCATTGTGATAATACAGATCCAACTTTAGCAGATACATTCCTCAAATATAATTTCACTCACTTTCCTCAATTACTCTATCATTTGAAAATACCTTTCCAAGATTTCCCTTGGAACCCACCATACTGCACTTGCATTCTCACCATTTAGCTAGACTTACCAAAATCTGTCTTCGCACCTTCTCCTCTGGAGGATCGCTGCCTTCACACAGGCACACTAGCCTGCAAGAAACATGGCGCACTGCAAGAAAACAATGCATGCATACATAAGGATGGGCCATTTCCCCTGTTCTTTCAAGCCCTTATGAACTCCAAGTCTAAAGTCAGACTATGGAGAGGCGGCTACTTCACCAACTGATGCAGTCAGAAACAACATTTCTTAGGTAATGTAAACCCCCATAAACCTAACAACCAGACAGGGCCAGCTCCAGGCACCAGCTTAACAAGCAGGTGCTTGGGGCGGCACCTGCGGCAATTCGAGGGCGGCAGGTCCCTCACTCTCTCTAGGAGCGAAGGACCTGCCGCTGAACTGCCGCCACCAATCGCGGCTTTCCCCCCCCCCCCAATTGCCGCCGCCGATTGCAGCTTTTTATTTTTTTGCTTGGGGCGGCAGAAATGCTGGTGCCGGCCCGGCAACCAGAACGCTGTTGTGTGCTGACTGTCTCATATAACCAGAGTAAAATGGAATTCAGCACATTAGCTTACAACTGATGTTTTTATAAGTCCAAATCTCAGAGCAGATCCACTGCAAATTAGAAGCTCCACCTCCACATCATACCCAAGCACCACACCAATGGGAAAGCGCCCTGGAGACTGCAGCCAGCCTGGAAACCTTACTCCACTGCAAAGTATGACGGGTAGTATATGTTTCTACCATGTGGGACTTAAACATGTTCCCACTGAAGTCAATAGGAGTTTTGTTATTAACTTAATTGGAACAGACTTAGACTCTCCATATTTGGGAGCAGATTCACCTAGTGTTTATCTTGGCATAAACCCTGGAGGTCTGTGTCAGCAAATAATTCTGCAAGGGACAAGGCTATAGAAGTGCACAGAAGTCAAAACCTTAGCTATGCCCAGGGGATCATTAGAATACAGCCCACAAAGCAGGGTGGAACTAGCTGAGAAGAGAAAAATGACCAGGGAGTTGCCTGATTCAGCACCTTCTCTCTGCAGCTTCTACAAAGTTCCAGGAGGAGTTAAAGCTTGTCCTAAGCAGAAACCCCAAGGAAAGGCAGCTGCGAAAACACAGCCTGCTCTTCATCAGAGTGAATCTCTCTCCAGTGCATGGAGATTAGCTGGCACAAGAAGTGTAGTTTAGGCACATCGGTAAACATTTTGTAATGAATGAATAACAAACAATAACAATGGACATCAGGATGCAATTCATTTATTATTGCTTGTTAAGAATCAACAATGTGCTGCTCTGTGATGTACACCAAAATATCCTCTGGCAAAACCAAGAAAGACAAGATTGACGTTCTTTATATGTCAAAAGTTACAAGTTAACAGAACAAATCTTTCAGTTCTTCTTCATACATCAAAAAGTAAAAAAAAAAAAAAAAAAAAAAAAAACAACAACACAACCCCATTTTTTTTTTAAATATCCTTTGCAGGTCACCTTTAACTATGATATGAGAGCTGATGAGATTGTGCCATAGTACTAGTAAGCCTCCCTCCCTCCCCTTTGCCTAATATCTCTCCCTGCATTATGTATATAACTTAGATTGTAAGGCCCTTACAGCAAAAACTATGGACCAGATACTGGGGTCCTGCAGATTTGCACAGAGAGCAGGTCAAGGTGCAAATACAAAGTTGGCTTTAAAGTTCACTTTTGCACTCCACCAGTCATGATGCTCCCCTTGTGCAGGGCCACTTGCCTTGCACCAGGTTAGATCAACCTTAGGTCTGCAGAATCCTTAGGGTTTGTCTACATAGTTTTGTACCAATTTAACTAATTTGGTTTATTAGAGATACAATGTGGGTGAGGTAATATCTTTTATTAAACCAAATTTTGTTGGTGAAAGATACAAGCATTTGAGTTGCACAAAGCTCTTCAGGTCTATATCAGCAACTATCAGTGCAGCCTCCCACAGCCCAGACACTTATATAAGTACAGTTTATTTCCAAAAATGTATGGACCAAGAACATAGCCAAGGATTAGTGAAGCACAGAGGAGTCCAGACACAGCTCCTTTCCTCTGGTCTGTCCTACAGGCAGCGGGAAAGGGGAGCAATATAACAACACCTACACTGACTGTCACCAGAGGATCATTCTTGCACTGGAGTGATCCTTCCTTAGTTGGTTACACAAAACAGCTGCAAAGTACTCTCTGCCTTCATTTTATCTGCAAAGATACACACAACCCTATGGCACTATATACAAACGTTAAACAAAATAATTGTACCATAAAAGCTTTTCTTTTACAATATAAAAGAACTTTAATCTAGGACACAAAACACATACATACATTTAGCTCTTTGCTCATCATTGATGACTGAATCTACTCGGTTAGTCACAGCCCAATTCCATAGGCTTATTGCACTTTCTTCCATCTAGGACAGAAAAAATTTAATTAGAATTTGCCTTTTTGTCTTGATCTGGGTCATATTTGAACTTCTTGATGTAATAGAACCATATATAGGTAAATATCTATATGCTTGTGTCATTCTTTGATTTACATGACTTACAATTGAAAAGATCTAATTAGACTGATGGCAATAGCACCCATCAACACATACCCACGTTGGCCATCAGTGTCTTCAGTCATAATTTGAAATTGTGCACAGTGGGGAATTCTGTATGTGAAATCAAGATTTCAGAAACATTTTAAATCCTCTGTTTTGTGTCAGTAAAGCATCTTCCTGAACAGATCCCCTTCATCTATCACTTTACTCAATTGTCCTTACACTCATTTACAACAAGCCCATTCCTGAACTTGTCAACATTTGATCCGGTTTATTCCATCCGTCTGGAATTAAATGATCTCACACACACAAACCTTGTGCAATAGCATATCCATTACCATTAAGAAACAACGGACTTACTAATGTCTTCCAAAGTCTAATAAGGATGTTCAAAACATGCAAAGTTCCCAACAGATGTTGAAAAATTGGAACAGGTTCAAAAAAAAGCTATAAGAATGGCTTCAGGTCTAAAAATCCTCTCACAGTGACAGACTTAAGTAGTTCAATCTACTTAGTTGATCAAAAAGAAAGTTAAGAGGTGACTTGATTATGGTGAATAAATTCTGACACAGGGAGAAGACTTCTGACAGTAGAGGGCTATTTATTCTAGCAAGACCCAACAGTTGGAAGTTGAATCTATACAAATTCAGACTGGAAATATGGTACATATTTTTAAGTGAAGGTAATTAGCCATTGGAACCACATACCAAGGGACATGGTATATTTTCCATCACTTGATGTTTTTAAAATCAACAGTGATGTCTTTCTAAAAGATATACTCTCTAGCTCAACCAGAAGTTATGGTCTTGATGCAGAAATCACAGGGTCCAATTTGTTGTGCAGGAGGGCAGAATAAATGGTCAGAATGGTTCCTTCTAGTCTTAAAAGTTATGCATCTATGAATCAATACAAATCAATAGAAGGAAATATTTGGTTTCACACCAAATTTCTGAAGTAAATGCTTAATAGGTTGCTCTCATAAGAATGAGTCCAAACTGAAAAGGCAAAAGTAGCATTTTCAGAAGGGGAACAGGGCTGGGGCTGGAAACAGTCAAGACCCTTGTGCTTCCCCTTATGGATATACTACTGACCTAAGGTGCTGAACCTCCAAAAGATTTCCACTGTAACAGGCCCCAGTTGTTACGTGCTCAGGACTTTCATAATATCCAATTCACATGTCAACAATGTTCCTTGTAAGCTACACACAGGCACAGCCATGCCTGTATCCAAAGAGCACTAGCCAGAATACCACCAAAAAACAAGCCAGAAAATATAAGCGGACAGTGGGAGTTGCGTCATTATGCTGGGAGGGGTTGCGTCAGGATGCCATGATGCTGGGCAGGGTTTGTGTCAAAAAACATCCACGGGCAGCAGGGGGCATAGTTAAAATAAAAAAAAGCAGAAGTAGTCACAAGACAAGCAGAAAAACCTGCGGGCTGTGACTGCATAAAAATGCCAACCCAACTGCTCCGAAACAAGCAAAAAGTCACCTGTTTTAAATTGACTTGGTACTATATATTGAGCACGCATGATTCTGAACAAGCTCAGTAATATCTGCTGAAGCTATCCTTACTCTGCCCTCACTCGGAACCACTCTGCTGTTAACTGGGGCTAAAAGGTGCAGAGGGGGGGCAAATCGGCAGGGAGGGCTAAGCCAAACTCACATTTATATGATACTCTATTGTAGTAGGCCCTGTCAATACATTCTTGAAGTCCTTAAAACACATTTACATAATCCAGACTTTAAACACTCTTGAAATACTCTTTTCCACAATAGACTAATCTCTTTAAAAAGCAATTACAATCCATTGTGTCTACTCTCACACAGTTCTGTGAGGGATTTAATACACACAAAAAAGAGTAAGTTTGCCAAAGAACAAAAATATAATGCTCAGTGCAGTTTGCAGACCACACAGTATAAAGAAAATTTAAAAGGAATGTTATATGTCAGTAACGTTAGAACTAAATATATGGCATTCTCTTTCCAAATGAAAAGAAATGAATCTGGTCTGAAGAGTTGCTGGACCCTTACCATATTATATAATAAATATCTCCTGCCAGTTGCTAATATGCCCCCTGGATTTTTTGTTAGAGAACATTTAAGAAGTTATTACTTTAATAGGCCTCATGCTTTATATTAATGTGACAGAAATACCTCGACTTTCTTCAAATGTGCTGAAGGAGATATAAAAAATAAATGTTATACTATTATGCGCCATACTTTTATAAAAACGTGAATAGAACATATTCTAAGCAAGTGTCAGAACCAGGTCTACGCATTATCCGCACTGGCCAATAGGCATTCAAGTTGTGTCACATGGCCAACACAGAGCTGTTCACCTTTACCTTGGCCACAAGATTAGATTGTTTTTAAATACCCAATGTTTTCAGCAATTGTTTCCGGCCCTCTACCTGAGCCTCTTGAATCTCATTCCCAACCTCGTTATCCACATGTTCTATCTCACTGAACAGTTTGTCAATGATCTCAGGTACGTTTGATGAGGTGTCTTTCTTCACCAGCTCTTGAATTAACACTGAAAAAAAGACAAACAAGAGACAGCAATGCAGTGAACTTCACACAAAGATTAAGAGCAGTACATCATTTTTGAATGTCTGAACAAGAGAAACCAATCAGTTTACATTTTCTCCATAGCCTTCTGTCTACTAAATAAACACAAAGTGAAGGCGGAGTCTGAGGAAATAATTCTGAAACCTAGAGGAAGTTTTTACGTAAGCAATGAAACTAAATTCTGGTGAGCTTCACCAATTAAATCTGTTGACTTACATAGAGTTGAATCCAGGCAATGAGAGCATATTTTGGCCCAACATTTAATTTGCTAATAAAATATCTCTTTCCTGACAGTGTCTTTTGTTTCCACTCTAAATGACTTTTAACCTTTGGCATTCTCTAACAGCACAATGCTGCATGAAACCTACATTCAATAACTTTACTGTGAGTGAGTCAACGCCAGTGCTTTTATTAAGAAAGCAAAGTCACTATTTTGATGACAGGTTGAACCTAGAATCCTGAAACTCCCTTACAATCGGTTATGAAGCATATGATTAAAAAAACCAAATAAATAAAACTGCTATTCTGGGTCTCTAAATTCCTCCCCTGGTTTAAAAGGAAAACTGACAAACTCAATTAACTGCTGTATTAACCAGTCACTGAATAGAGAGAGAATTAGGTCACTTTACTGAGTTTCCAATCAATGTAAGGCCCTCACTCCCTTTTCAATAGGTGGTGTTCATCATAATGTAAAAACTTCTCCACATACAGGTTTGAGAAACAAAAACCCCTCAATGTATCCCTTGTCTCTAGTTCTGTAATTATTCAAGTGTTATTTTAGCCACTAACCAGTTGCTTTTTGAGCACTGATTAGCTAAGCACAGTACAAGGAAAATAAGAGGGGGAGGGGTAGCTCAGTGATTTGAGCCTGCTAAACCCAGGGTTGTGAGTTCAATCCTTGAGCAGGCCACTTAGGGATCTGGGGCAAAATCAGTAGCTGGGCCGGCTAGTGAAAGCAGAGGGCTGGACTCGATGACCTTTCAAGGTCCCTTCCAATTCTAGGAGAACTCCATTCATTCAAGATACCTTTAGGGCCTCTACCTTGCTGAGAACAACCTTTAGTCAGATCCAGGGCAGGAACATTTTTTATTCACAACAGATATTTGTTTTTACCCAACTAAATGCCAATGGTCAGATAATAAATTTAAGCTATAAAGTTACCAAAAACAACTTCCAGAAAAAGCAAAAAAAGTTTTGTTTAAATGTCCTAACTGAAAGGGAAGGTTTTCTTCAGCATCATGAAAGCCCATTTTGTGGGGTTTCACAGAAAGCTGACTATATATCTTTATTATATTTTTTTCTAATAAAAATAGAGTGTCTCCAAAACTTCTTTGACTGTGACTAGTTCTTCTAGCACATCAAGCCTAATCAAACATTCTTTGATTGCAAGTTATGTAATGTGATTTGTTTTTCTTGAGCTGAAGGTAGTCATCAAGTGGCTATTTTGGACTGCAAACCGGACAGCATGCTTGATATTTCCTTCCCTATTTCTCCTTTGTACTTGTGTGCTCACTTTACTGGGCATGGGGCTAGACAAAACTCTGACAGCCCAAGCTAAACTAATCTCCAAGCATTTATTCAGGGCCAGAAATATTATTCTCCCTAGCTGCCTAAGAACACCATCCTCCCACACTGTCTAGCTCTTATTGGTCAAGCCTTCCCTGACATTCAGGCTTCAAGACAAAGCATATCATCAGGAAGAGTCAGATTTTCCTGACCTATAATTAGAAAAACCTGGGAATGAGGCTTTTATTCTCTTTGGCCTCCCTCATGACACACAAAATATACATGTGTAGCACTGAATTATTTACACAATTATCAACTAAACATTTAGTTTTTCAAAGATTACTGATTCGTACCTTTAATTTCCAGTAAGTGAGATTCCCCCTTCATTTCTAAAGCGTTGAATCAAGTCCTTTAACACACACACAATTATTTTAAAAGCCATATAGTCAACTTTTCTACTACACAGGCCTATATCTCTCAACTATTCCTTACTATAAGCCTGATCTCACTCCCACTGAAGTCAAGGATATTTTACCATTGACTTCAATAGCAGCAGCATTCCTAGAGACCCATTTTTACCATCATCCAAACATCTACTTGCTATTTCCTCACTTCCATTACCACAAGTGATTTACTGCAAAAATTCTAATTCAGGAACTAAGGTACAGAAATGTGGCAGGGCATTTAACATAAATCACAATTTCTGATTGGCTATTTTTGACTCTCCCATTTTTAATTCTTGTCTCATATCTTACTCCTGGGGGAATTCTGCAGCACTGTACATGCATAATTAATGAGCCATGCATATTTTTAATTTTTTGCACAGAAAAAAGCGTCTGCCAGAAAGTTGCTGCAGTTCTACTTTTTGCCCACCAGAGGGTGCTATGGCACTAGAACAGAGCAGCAGCACCCCACCAGCCAGGGAAGAAAGAGAGCCGGCCTTCTTCACAGTGCCTGTCAGGCCAGGCCAGGCCAAGATACTGGGGATATGGGGAGACAGACAGCATGGGGCTGCCGGGGGGGGGGGGTCATAAATAGGGGCTCATAAGGGCTAGTGGGGAAGGACAACCTGGGGCAGGGGCTGAATGGGAGTGGAGATGTAGGGCCACAGTGGGGGAGGGAGGTGCAGGGCCACATGGGGATGGGGGAGAGGGTACAGGAACACCTAGGGACAGGGGGGTGGCTGAGTGGGGCCACAGAAACACATGGGGATGGGGGGAGAGGTGCAGGGCCACATGGGGATGGGGATGGTTGGTGTCTGAGTGGGGCTGGAAGGACATGTGGACAGCTGGTGCAAGGACACATGGGAACAGGGGCAGATGTGCCTGACTTAATGGGAGAGGCTAGGGGTCAACATGGGGGAAGCTCCCTAACAATCCCTCCCAGCTCCCCCCACCAAATCTTCCATACTTTTCCCACCCATACCTAACAGCCCTCCAAGTTCACATGCAGGCTCCTTCCCAGCACTTACTTCCCTCTCTCTCAGCTCCTCTGTTACTCCTGACTCCCCCAAACCTTTGCACTGCTTCTGAGGGATGCAGGAAATAAGGCTCTATATTGTAGTTTAAATGATTTATTACTCAGAGTGCTGTATTAATATGCCTAGTAAAGAATCTATTTGTCAAAAAACATTTTATGAATCTTTTTTTGTTGTCTGTATTGTTACAGACATACTTGCTGACAGGTATTCTGAAATAAATGACCAAAAATAACTGAAACTGATGTGATTATTTTGACAAATAAAATATGCAGAATTTGAAAATATTGTGTGCAGAATTTTTTTTTTTTTTATTGCAGAACTTTTAATTTCTTGGCACAGAATTCCCCCCAGGAGTAATATCTGGGACTCACCAGGTTGACAGGTATGCACAGATCACAGATGAAATATTACACAAGTAATCAAAGCTCTGTGTAGTTCTTGCATTTATAGGGACAGTTAAGTAGCTAAGGACCATTGTGCAGTCTTTCTTTAAAACGGGAGCTGAAGGGAATCTAGAGAAGGGTCTAGCCAGCAGCTCTTCAGCCAGCCCAAGGAACAACAGGGATGGTAGGGAATCACATTTGCACATTTATTGTACTACAGTGTTTGTCTGAGCCCAGGGGAAAAGTGGCTGTCCTGGCACACAGCTGGGCTGACCATGGACCCACTGTATGTGGCACACACAGCGGGATTGGCTAGCTGCCACCAGCATGTCTGACCACAGGCGCCGATTCCATGGGTGCTCCGGGGCTGGAGCACCCACAGAGAAAAATTGGTGGGTGCTCTGCACCCACCCGCAGCTCCCCACCCTGCCACAGCTCATCTCTGCTCTGCCTCCTCCCCGTACCTGCTTTTTCCCCCACCCTCCCAGCACCTATGCTGTAAAACAGCTGTTTCACACGGGGGTGGGGAGAGGAGAGAACACGGCATGCTCAGGGAAGAGGCGGGGCCAGGGCAGGGATTTGGGGAAGGGGTCCGATAGGGGCGGGGAAGGGGCAGATTTGGGACAGGGACTTTGGGGAAGAGGTTAGAATGGGCATAAGACAGAGGTGGGGAAAGGGCAGGGGGGGGGCACACCGGGGAAAGTTGGCTCCTATGTGTCTGACATCACACCACCAAGGGAAGACAAAAAGCATCCCAGGAGCACACGTTCATGCTTCTCCTGGACTCTCCCCTGCCCAGTTCTGTCCCTTGACACCCTGCCCAGGGGCATCTCCTGTTCCCTCACCCCATCCCCCCCCCCTACCACCCCGCCCGGATGTCTGGTGCTTCTCCCGCCCCCCCCCCCCCCCCCCATCTCCCCAGCACCCAGCCTGGATGTCTGGTGCTTCTCCTAGTCACCCCCCACTCCGCCCCCAGGCCATAGGGGCACAGCCCTTCTCCTGGCCGCCCCTCGCTCTACCCCCTCCCCTCACCACCCAGGGGCACAGCGCGTCTCCTGGCCGCCCCATCTTCCGCCTCGAGCCTGGGGTCACGGCGCTTCTCCCCACTCTGCCCCCCCCCCGCCCCAGGCGGGTCCTACAGGGAGCGCGAGGAGCCCCACGCTGCGGCCCTATCGCAGCAGGCCCCTCCCGGGCTCCCCCCTCACAGGGTCCGTTGAAGCTCGCGCCTCAGGAAGCCAACCCAGGCGCTACAAGGGCGGGCCAGGCCCCGTTTGGCTCTCGAACCCCGGCCCCTGGGAGCGCTCGGGCTCCGCCCAGGGACGCACGGACACCCGACGGGCAGGGCGCCAGCACCACTCGCCTCGCGCTTCCTCAGCGAGACGCCGCTTCCCGCCCAGGCGGCGTGTGCCGCCGCGTGGAATGTTGGGATATGTAGTGTCCAGCGACTTACCTCGCGCGAGGCGGCGAACTACAGCTCCCAGACACCCCGGGGAGGGGCGGGGCTCTCGGCCCCGCCACCATTTTATTGGCAGTAGCGGCCGAACCCAGCGCTCTGATTGGCTTTCCAGGGCGTGATGGACGGCAGCCACCGTGCCCCGCTCCAATGAGGTTGTAGGCCCGACCTCCTGGCGGTGAGTAGCAGGCGCTAAGCCAATGGGGCTCTTCGGTCCTCTCCTTTCCCGGCAGTCGGCCGCGCGCTGGTTCTGGAAGGTTCCGGGGAGCTGGGGGCCGGGATGTCGGGGGTGCTGAGCGCCACGCTGAGCGGCCTCAACAGCGACTCCTACTGCGAGATCAGCCAGTACCGGGACCAGCACTTCCGGGTGCGCGGCCGGGCCGGGCCGGGCCGAGCCTCGGGGGGAGGGGCAGGGATTGGGGGTGCCCAGCGCCCGGGGGGGCAGGGGTTGGGGGGGCGCGGAGTAGGAGGGGCTGTTGAGGGGCGGGGGG
>NC_048306.1:823040-877982 GCF_013100865.1 Trachemys scripta elegans | reverse complement strand
AGGGACAGGGATTGGGGATGCAGAGTGCCTGGGGGGGGCAGGGACCGAGCCTGAGGGAGGGTCGGGAGGGTACAGCGCCGGGGGGAGTGGTGCCTCAGCCTGAGGGGGGATGAGGGTCAGGGGTGCCCAGGGACAGAGCCTGAGGGAGGGGTGGGAGGGGACAGCACTGGGGGGGTCAGTACCTGAAGGAGGCAGGGGTCTCTGGGACAGGGAGCGGTATGTGGGGTACAGCCCAGACATTCCCAGGCCCGGTGCAGTGATTTCCAGTTTTGCCGTCTTTAACCCAGGCGCTCCAGAACTCCGAGTAGGAGCAGCTGGAGTCGAAGGAGGAGGTCCCCGGCCGGGCACGTGTAGTGGTCACGCGGCCTCTGTGGCTCAGGCACCCGCTGAAGAGCAGGTCACTCAGGCTGCACTTGTTCTTTGTTGTGCTCTCAGGGTAGCCGATACCTACAGGAGAAGGCCCTGAAGTTCTCTTGCACACTGTATGTAGGGAACCTGTCCTTTTACACCACCGAGGAGCAGATCCAGGAGCTCTTCTCCAAATGCGGAGATGTCAAGAGGATTGTCATGGGGCTAGACAAGGTCAAGAAAACCCCTTGTGGCTTCTGCTTTGTGGAGTATCCTTTCCCATTTACTGTTGCCATGGTTTTTCTCCCACTGCTCTTTTGATTGAATCACATGATCCCATCAGCTCTATTGAACATGTTACAAAGTGTTCCTGGCCTTTCTGGAGGAGCTGGGTATGCCCCGTGATATGTTTGGCAAGCATGAAAGTTGTGAACTCTCAAAATCACAGTACCAAACCCTTTCCTTCCCTTTACCGGGTCTGCTGTCTCTCTCCCACGCTGCCTCAGTCACAGACGTTGCTGTGGTGCTTGCAATGAAAACTAAAACAATGGGACAGCCTCTTGTATTTTTTGTGTGTCACGGTGATTCCACACCGTCTGGTCCCTTTATTTCCATCTCTTAAATTGATGTAATAGCTTTTAAGGCTGGAAGGGATCATTGTGCTCATCTAGTCTGATCTCCTGCATAGCACAGGCCAGAGAATTTCACCAGGTGTTAAGACCATCTAGCTGTGCCTTCCTCAGCCCATTCAGTCTAAATATGAATGGGCCAGTAGAATAGCCTAGTGTGCTCTTCTTAAGCACAGGCTACTGCCCTGGCCCTAGTCTAACAGACAGCTGTCCTTGCAGAGCCTCTTGGGTTAGGCCTCTCCCCTTCCCACTTACACCCCATAGACTCTAGTGTAGCATAAAGAGGATTGTTAGGAAGACTGTTATACAAGCAAGGCTGGAAACAGGAGTGCAGGTTCAAACCCTCATAGAACATTCAGAAGATCCTGTCCCAAAAACAAATGCATTTAGCAACATGATGGCAGGCTTGTCCTGCTTGCTTCATCTCTGAACTGAGAGATGGCAAGCTACTTCCTTCTCTGCAGTGGCACTACAATACAGCCGTGTGGTGCATGGGTAGGCAACCTATGGCACGTGTGCCGAAGGCGGCACGCGAGCAGATTTTCAGTGGCACTCACACTGCCCGGGTTCTGGCCACCGGTCCGGGAGGCTCTGCATTTTAATTTAATTTTAAATGAAGCTTCTTAAACATTTTAAAAACCTTATTTACTTTACATACAACAATAGTTTAGTTATATATTATAGACTTATAGAAAGAGACCTTCTAAAAACGTTAAACTGTATTACTGGCACGTGAAACCTTAAATTAGAGTGAATAAATGAAGACTCGGCACACCACTTCTGAAAGGTTGCCGACCCCTGGTGTAGTGTGTTGCTGTGCAAGGAGGGAGCTAGAATCGGATGGCTGTGAATATAGCAGTTGGCTCTGTAAAGATACTGGTGTCTATTGGCTTGGAAGGCCGGGCTCCAGAGTGCTGTGAATACCATTCCCCTCTTCTTTGCCCATGAGCAGCTGGGGTTCACCAGCTTAATAACACTTTGAGTCTTCCTTATAACGCATTCCAGATATTACACAAGAGCAGATGCTGAGCATGCAATGAGGTTTATCAATGGCACCCGACTGGATGACCGGATCATCAGGACTGACTGGGATGCAGGGTTTAAGGAGGGACGACAGTTTGGGAGAGGAAAGACTGGAGGACAGGTAAAGAGAGTGCTAGCATCAGAGCACTGAGCCTGGCTTCCTTGGGGCTGGGAGATGTGTGGGGCTACCTTTGGCTGATCCAGTACAAAGATGGGTGCATGGCAGACTCAATAATGAACTAAAGTTAATTGAAAGTTGTTTTAAGAGCTGATTCTATAGTAGCACTAGAGTTGGAGCGTGGTGCTTAATGCCATTTGAGAGTTTGGATTCCAAGCTTCCTATGGTCCAAATGAAGCATTGCTCTCGTCTCAACCTAGTGTTCTCAAAAGGGTGCAGCAATCAAGGTGGGGAGTGAGAAACAGGATAATAATGGGGATGACATGGTTGTAAGGCTAGTCTAATCCTCAAATGATACCCACTCATGAGAAGGTAAGATTCCTTCCCAGATTTCCAGCAGGAAAAAGCTTTGGGGTCAAGCCTTGGTGATTCATAAAGGTGAACTGCAAAGCAAAATCAATCAGTGTTGGGCCCTTCCCTGTTGCTTTGTTATGTCTAAAGATGATCCCACCATTAGAAATGTGAGGTCTTCTCATCAGTCACCTTGATAGTGGTTCCTTGGCAAGATAATTCAAGGAGTTGCAAGGGCTTGTAACCTGAATTTCAACCCACCACCAATTGAGTGGGAAGAGGATGCCGATTCTTAGAATGTCTGTGTCTCGGCAGGTGCAGGATGCTAATTTCTGTTACTGCTTTGCCCCAGGTGCGAGATGAGTACCGGACAGACTATGATGTGGGAAGAGGTGGCTTTGGCAAGATCATTCAGATGCAGAAAACCAATCACCAGACTATAATCTACTAACTGCCTAATCTGTCCTAGCACACAGAGGGGCTTTGTCCCTCTGCAGCTAGTCCTGTCCTGGCCCTTTGGATGGGGATGTGGAGTGGGAGCCAAGTTCCAGCAAAAGGCAATCCTCCTTAGACTGGCTGTTTAACATTTGTTCATTCCTTCTCTCTCCTGGGCCGGAATGGCTGTTCTGTCCTGATACAGGGCAGCAAGAAAATAGAGTGGCCAACTCTGCAGGACTTCTCATTAAGAATAAGTGCAGCATGTCACGCTCAGACTTCTGCCTCCAAGTTGTCATTACAGCTGAGTTTGCTCTAGAGCACAGATTTCTGAAAAATATAACAGCCATCAAAGCCCTCCTGGCTGCTTGTGCATCTCTCGGGTAAGGGCAGGAGTTTAAAATATGTTATTTACGATCTCGTGTGCTGCTCTAAAGCATCGTTGCTGGTATAAATTAGAGAAGCAAAGCAAGATCTTACTGGTCACTTGCAAGTGCTTGTCTGCACTCCTGGCCCTTAGTTCACTCAGTCCTGCAGAGTCTTAGTCCTTGCTGTACCTGTGGTGCTGCCTGGCTGTTGCAGAGCCTCACTGTTACACCATGGTTTTGTTTGTCTTTGGGTTTTTTAAATAAACGTTGAGTCCTGTACGTGCTGCAGTTTGTGATTCATTGTCATTGGGCATGTGGCAGGGCTTCTGGGGGACACATCCTTTTGGCATGTCAGAGCTGCTCTCCTCTGACCACAGTGGGGGAGACAAGTCTGCGTACTGTTGTCTGGGTCTTCCCTGTGGGGCTGGTCTCACTGGTCTTCCCATTGCACTCTGTGCTAGTAGCTGGTTTGTCACCACGTGGAAATCGTTGGTAAACTTACACTCACCTGCTTGTACTAAGATGAGGAGTTAGTCCATAATTCCCCACATCAGCGAATGCTGGGAAATTGCCCTATTTCCTACCATCACAGTCAGTGCCAGGTCCTATAACGTAGAGTATATGAAGCATCGTGAATGTCCAGAGTGCACTTGAGGCCAGACCAAGAAGCAGGAGCTGGAAGCCTACTGCTCTTGCTTGAGTCCTCCAGCACATTGCTGTGCTAAAAGCCAGTTTAGCTGGAGACAAGAGAATCACCCTAGTGAAGAGTTCCCGTAGCTCCTCATCCAGTTTGAGACCTGTGAAGGAGCATGCCCAAGGTTGTTCTAACTTGGGGCTGGCATCTGAGGAGCCCTTAGGAGCAAGGAACCATAAAGGTGCTGACAGCACTTACTGAGTTTCACCAAGTTCTGCTCAGCCACTCTACGTAAGTCAAGCCTTGACTGTGAGTTGGTTTTAGGGCATGTAAGCACCAATTACTTGTCCCTGCACAATGGTCTCTTCTTTTGCATTAGATAACATACTTTAGAGCAGCTCAAGGCCTCTGAGCTTCAGAGGGAGCAGGGGCTGCCTCTAGCCTTCCTCTTCAGTGGCAGGACATGATCAGGCATCCAAACTAAGCTATAGTTACACTGTGAGTTACCCAACAGCCCTGATGACTAAGGGGTAATCACCCAAGAAGTGTGTAGGGAGGCACAGCCACTTAAAGGAAAACAGAAGCAGAGTGTCAGGGAGAATCTCACTCTGAGAGCTGTGGGAGTGTCTCCCACGACAAGGAGTAGAACTGCTCAGGATCAAATGTACAACAGGGAATAACCCTTCACTACCCCCTCTGCCACTCACCCATGGAGGGGCTGGCTGTGACCCATGAGTTTCTTCTACCTCTCATCCATGTTATAGGAGAGAGCAGCTGAAAATCTACACCAGCCTGGGCACGTGTTGGAATTGGTTTGTTATTAAAAGAAGCATCAGTGTTCCTCAGTTATAAGCTATTGGGAGCAGAGACTGTCGTCTCGTTAAGTGCCACAAACATCTAGTGGTGCTACACCCAAGCTCCCTTCCCCACTCTTGTCAGGAATGGGAGTGTCTCAGGGCTCCAGCTATAGCCCAGCACCCCTGCACCTTCATTAGCTGAGTCCCTGAACAGCCAGGACAAGCTCCTCTGGTGGCATGATCTCAGGAAGCCAAGGCAGCACCATCGCTATCCTGTGTCTGTCGGTTCCAGCTCTATAGGAAGAGCACCTCCTCTGGCAGTTTCCTAGTCCAGACAGATGAGTTCCCTTCCTATTTCTTGCATGACACAAAGAAATCTGTACTCACACTTTTTTATTCATATATATATATATATATATATTAGCCTAAATGGATCCATCGCAAACGTTACAGTGATAGTAAAGACCACTACCAGAAGATAAAGACTTAGGAGCCCTAGTGTGAAAAAAAATGGTGGGGGTGAGGGAGAGGTGGCTCTCAGTCCAGTTCTTAGTGAACAGGTGTTTACCATCCTACACCAATTAGAACTGGCCTTGCTGATAGTGTTATCAGAGGGCAATAACTGGATGAGCCATGGAGACCGGCCCCACTCCCACCCCAGCTGGGCTCCTCGCTATGCATAAAAGAGTCAGTCTCCAGGGCTGCTATTCAGGCCCCTTTCACTAGCATACCAACAGACATTTTCACCAGGACCCAATAGAAATTCAATGCAGCTCGGAAGCAAACACAGAACCTCAGTCTTCAGAAGTAACACTGAAAGCAAGAGGTCTATTTTCAGTGACTGAGGGCCAGGCTGCTTTTGCAAAACCAAGATGCTGGGGAACACAGATCACACTAACTTCAGCCACAGGGGCTCAAACCACTCACCAGCCCTTTTGGAAATAGGGACTGTGCATCTCTGTCCAGGTGAGCAAGGTGCTCATGCAGTGGAACTAGGACCTGGCCAACCACCATGGACTGAATGCCACGGGAGCAAAGAGAGAGCCCAGCCTCTGTGTGCACATTGCCACAGGCTCCCGTGACACACCCACCAGCCTCAGGGAGCGCAGAGACAGGTGTGCACCTTTGCCCACGCTGAGCTGCATGGGAAGGGAAAGATTTATTGTAATTACCCTTAAGCCAACGTTGCCTGGGGCTGAAGGAGAGGGGGAAAGTTGTGACTGTGATCCTGCTCCTGCCATGGGGTGCCTTTCCCCAGTTGATCCCAAGTGACTTGCAGACCTCCTGAAACACAAGTAGGATAAGGCTTGGCAGTGTAGCAGCCTCGCTAGGAAACAGCACAAGTTCATCCCCACTCAGCAGCGGGTCCTTCTCACATGCCTGTGCAGACCCCAGGGACAGGGCAGGATCAGTGTCAGGAAGCCCACAAACCCTGTCTCTGGGGCGGATGGTGGGTAAGTCCCAAGCTCACTCATTCTGACAGTTTGTATAATCTCCTTTGATCCAGTAACAAATCTGAGCAAACATCAAGGCTGTGAAGGAAACAGACACATTATAGTCATGCTGCTCCCCAGCCTCTTGTGACCTGAGATCTCAATGACCTTCCTCTCCCACTTGGGTTCCCACATTTTGCCGTAGACCCCAGAGCCAGAGGCACCAGGCCTGGCATCACAGTGCTGGTAGATGAGGTGGGCCATCTCATCCTCCACAGCACAGAATCGGTAAACCAGCTTGTCAGGCCGGTCGCTGTCAAACCCAGAGACATGGAGCCTCTTCCCAGCCATGTCCTCCATTACTGATGCCACCATTAGCGTCATGTAGGGACACTGATGGGGTCTGCACAGCTCCAGCAGGGCATAATTATAATCCATGTGTTGATGGAGTCGGAGCCCTGGATCCAGCCTTGGGGCATCTGTGTGCGCTTCACCTGCGCCCAGTGCATCACCAGCTTCCCCGTCTCAGTCTCATTCCCAGTATTCTGGGACAGTGTTAAGAAGCCCACCTTGATTTTTGTGGCCCCCTCTTCATATTGTCTTTGCCGTCATGGATGCAGGGGGCAGCGGTGAGCACCTGGCGCTCAGACACCAGTGCGCCCTGTGGAGATTTTGACTGCAGGAGAGAAGGGGAAGTCCAGCAGAAACCGGTGCCCACTGAAAGAAAATCGCCCATAAAAACATAACATAAGAACATAAGAACGGCCGTACCGGGTCAGACCAAAGGTCCATCTAGCCCAGTATCCTGTCTGCCGACAGTGGCCAATGCCAGGTGCCCCAGAGGGAGTGGACCAACAGGCAATGATCAAGTGATCTCTCTCCTGGCATCCATCTCCATCCTCTGACAAACAGAGGCTAGGGACACCATTCCTTACCCATCCTGGCTAATAGCCATTAATGGACTTAACCACCATGAATTTATCCAGTTCTCTTTTAAACGCTGTTATAGTCCTAGCCTTCACAACCTCCTCAGATAAGGAGTTCCACAAGTTGACTGTGCGCTGCGTGAAGAAGAACTTCCTTGTATTTGTTTTAAACCTGCTGACTATTAATTTCATTTGGTGACCCCTAGTTCTTGTATTATGGGAATAAGTAAATAACTTTTCCTTATCCACTTTCTCCACATCACTCATGATTTTATAGACCTCTATCATATCCCCTCTTAGTCTCCTCTTTTCCAAGCTGAAGAGTCCTAGCCTCTTTAATCTCTCCTCATATGGGACCCGTTCCAAACCCCTAATCATTTTAGTTGCCCTTTTCTGAACCTTTTCTAGTGCCAGTATATCTTTTTTGAGATGAGGAGACCACATCTGTATGCAGTATTCGAGATGTGGGCGTACCATCGATTTATATAAGGGCAATAATATATTCTCAGTCTTATTCGCTATCCCCTTTTTAATGATACCTAACATCCTGTTTGCTTTTTTGACCACCTCTGCACACTGCGCAGACATCTTCAGAGAACTATCCACGATGACTCCAAGATCTTTTTCCTGACTTGTTGAAGCTAAATTAGGCCCCATTATATTGTATGTATAGTTGGGGTTATTTTTTCCAATGTGCATTACTTTACATTTATCCACATTAAATTTCATTTGCCACTTTGTTGCTCATCTGTGCCTCTGCCCCTTCGTCTCCACGCTGCCCACAAAGGGGCCCAGCTCCACTGTGGTAAGCGTGTGGGTACCATTGGCAGACACAGTCTCAGAGGAGAGGTGGTTCCTGGAAATCGTGGGGGACCAGACTGGCCTCTCGCTGGGCACACGCTGATGTGGGGAATTATGGACTAACTCCGGTAGGAGGCTGATTCTGTAACTTCAAAACAAACTTGCACAGGCAGTCTAAATACATATAGCGTTTCATAGCTTCCCTGCCCTAAACACACACAGAGAGAACAGAATCCCTTCCACAGCCGCCTGCAGGAGGACTGTCTCTCAGCCAACAGCTCGTGTGTTAAGGAAGCTGCTTAAACCCAACCCCAGCAGGGCCACCAGGAAAGACACTGTAACCACAGCCAGGTCTTGTCAGAATATTTTCTTCTGTTAAAATATGTGGAAGTTAATATTTGATGAACGTTAGAGCAGAAGAGCACTGGCTGGAGCCAGGCAGAGCAACAAGCGCCGTGCAGGCTTTCTGCACACCAGTGGCTTCAGTTCTGACCTGCAGCCCCCACTTCTATGCCAGCCCTGGGCTTCCCACACACAGCTCTATCAGTGCCCCTCAGCCTGGAGCTTCCTGTTCCTGTCCTGGGCCCACACCTTGCGCCAATGCATCTCATCTTGACCCGCCAGCCCAGTACTCTAGGTCTGAACATTTCCTGGTTGCCAACCGTGCCAAACCACTTGGTGGGCTACCCGGCTATGCAAAAACGAAGCTGAAAGGCAGTCAACAGTCCATTTTTTTTATTGATTGTTACCCTAGAAGGCCCTGGTATGAACCCAGCTCCAAGCTGTGAGCAAAATGCCCCATGGCTGCAGCCTGTTTGAGACTCCCCAGGATACGAGTGAACCTTCCTCACGTGGCTTGGTGTTTACGGACAGCTTCTGTGTGATCAAGAAAGTTAAAGAAATTGGAAAATGTATTTAATTCTGGAGGGACCATGCACCAGAGGCATTCCAGAGCCTACCCGACTGGCATCATAGCTAGGGGGAGGGATTAGAGAGAAAACCACAGAGACACACTCAGGGAGCAAAAACACTGAGGAGTCCTTGTGGCACCTTAGAGACTAACACATGTATTTGGGCATAAGCTTTCGTGGGCTAAAACCCACTTCATCAGATCAGGGAGCAGATGCTACTCTGAAACCTTTCAGCAATTTCTCTGAAAGCTGTTATTGCCACCTGGTGGCAGAACAGGACGAGCCCTCAGGAAAGGGGGCCTCTGAGTGGTACATGCTAGACACGCTCATTCCATGCTCTCCAGGGCTAGCACATGGCCATAGACACTTCTCATCAAGGGCTTTGTTCAAACTCTCACACTGCCCATTGTGTTGGGGGCAAATGCAGCATTAAGAACACTTTCCTCTTATCAGACTCCCGACACCATCACGCACCATCTTACTTAAGAGGGAAGCACACACCTACCCCAGTAATCTGATAACCATGCTTTCCCTTACCCAGCAACGGGTAACCCTCCCAGGCCTTTTCCTCCCCCCATCAGCCAGGCTCTCTCCAAACTCAGAAAGACCCAGCTCACTCACACACACACACACACACACACACACACACACACACACACACACAGGTCCTTAGGCGACTTGGCAAGGCTCTAGTAAAAAGGAATTAGAGGGGCACACCCAGGAAACAAAAGCATCTCTCATACCTGCAACATGCTTGGGCTCAGGCAAGCAACAGAACAAAAGGGGAAGGCGCCTTATAATGGCTGCATTATTCATTTCCCCTTTTTGATGTTTTGAGCTGCACAGTGAAGTTAATACGGCCCTTGAGAAGAACAGACACTGCCCTAGGGGCAGGCTGAGAAGGGGCAGGTGCCCAGAATACAGATAAAAGGGGACCAGAAAGAGCAGAGTTCAGACTGCCTTTCACATCCCTCCCAGAGCACAGTGAACTGCAGAGCAATGGGATTTCCTCTTAGGTTTCAAACCTGGAGAAAGCTGTAAAGATAAAGACATGTAACTGTCAGGTGTTACTGATAAGGAAGCATGAAGGGAAGTATTGTCTAGTGGATAAAGCACAGGACTGAGAATCGGAAGATGTGGGGTCAAATCCCCCACCAACACAGACTCACTGGGTGACCTCAGGCAAGAAATTTCCACTCTGTCTCCCCCTGCTTCCCAGCCTGCAGAAGGGGAATCATGACACTTGCCTACCAGGGGATTGTGAAGGGTTCTGAGATCCTGAGATGGAAAGCACTAGATCCAGGCAAAGCACTACAAAACAGACAGTAAAAATCAATATCCACACTTCTGAAGCCCATTTTATCTAGAAAGAGAAATCCTAAAAAATAGATTAATGTACATTTAATTTGTCAGATGGTATCAGTCTGAGGCAGTAATTAATGCTGCTTAGACTGGCACAAGACTAACCACAACACAGAATGTAAGTTACAATCAGCTTTCTCCAAAACCAAATAAAGGTTCTGTTGGATCAATCCCTGCCCCGTTATCCAAACGGACAAGCCACCATCTGGATCCATCATTTGAGAAGCAAAATCCAAAACAGATTGAACTTTTAGTCCCTAACCTCAAGGAAACAAAAGGGGCTTAGAGTTATAATAGCAATTCTCCCAGCATGCTCTGAGGTAAGAATAGTCACAGTGCTGAGTATTTTATAGCATAAGCTCCTCGGGGCACGAGCTGTGTGCTTATTTGTCTAGAAAGCCTCTTGCACATTCTTGGTGCTATCTGGATAAGCATTCTATCCCCATCTGGCAGATGGAGACAAAGAGAAGGGGAAGGGATTGGAGGGGTCTCTCCGCAAAGACTGTTACTGTAGCAAAAGGCCATACATAGCGACTCAGCAACAGAGCCAGAAGAATTACTTCTTTCGTGCTTGTCTTGCTTGCAACATTCCTGCTAATACATCCCAGAACGACATTTGCTTTTCTTGCAACAGAATAGGGTTGACTCATTTAGTTTGTGATCCATTACAACACCCATAGCCGTTGCTGCAGTACTCCTCCTTAGGCAGTCATTTCCCATTTTGTATTTGGGCAATTGATTATTCCTTCCCAAGTGCAGCACTTTGCATTTGTCCTTATTAAATCTCATCTTATTGAATTGAATGTCTCTAGTTTGTCAAAATCATTTTGAATTCTAATCCTGTCCTCCAAAGCAGTTACAACCCCTCCCAGCTTGGTATTATCTGCAAACTTGATAGAGGTACTCTCTAGGCCAGGGTGGGCAAACTACAGCCTGTGAGCCGTTTTAAGCCGGCTGGCCAGCTCCCACTGGGGAGCGGGGTCTAGGTCTTGCCCCACTCTGGCGCTCCAGCAAGGGCGCTGGGTCGGGGGCCGCTCCGGCACTCCAGCTGTGGGATGTACCACGCAGCTCAGCCCCGCTCCGGCGCTCCAGCTGTGGGATGTACCACGCAGCTCGGCCCCTCTCCGGCACTCCAGCTGTGGGATGTACCACGCAGCTCAGCCCCACTCCGGCACTCCAGCTGGGGGCTGGGTCGGGGCCACACCACGTGGCTCCCAGAAGCAGTGGCATGGCCCCACTCCGGCTCCTACGCACTCCAGCGGGAGCTGCAGGGACGGTGCCTGTGGATGGGGCAGTGTGTAGAGCTGTCTGGCCTTGCCTCCACGTAGGTGCTGGAGAAGGGACATAACGCTGCTTCTGGGAGCCACTTGAGATAAGTGCTGCTCGGAGCCTGCGCCCCTGAGCCTCGCCTCAACCCCCTGCCCCAGGCCTGATCCCCCTCCTGCCCTCTGAACCCCTCAGTCCCAGCCCAGAGCACCCTCCTATGCCCCAAACGCCTCATCCCCAGCCCCACTCCAGAGCCTGCACCCCCAATCAGAGCCCTCACCTCCTCCTGCACCCCAACCCCAATTTTGTGAGCATTCATAAGAATGGCCCTACTAGGTCAGACCAAAGGACCATCTAGCCCAGTATCCTGTCTACTGACAGTGGCCAGTACCAGGTGCTTCAGAGGGAATGAACAGAACAGGTAATCATCAAGTGATCCATCCCCTGTCGCTCATTCCCAGCTTCTGGCAAACAGAGGCTAGGGACACCATCCCTGCCCATCCTGGCTAATAGCCATTGATGGACCTATCTTCCATGAATTTATCTAGTTATTTTTTGAACCCTGTTATGGTCTTGGCCTTCACAACATCCTCTGGCAAGGAGTTCCACAAGTTGACTGTGCATTGTATGAAGAAATACTTCCTTTTATTTGTTTTAAACCTGCTGCCTATTCATTTAATTTGGTGACCCCCTACTTCTTGTGTTATGAGAAGTAGTAAACAACATTTCCTTATTTACTTTCTCTACACCAGTCATAATTTTATAGACTTCAATCATATCTCACCTTAGCCGTCTCTTTTCCAAGATGAAAAGTCCCCGTCTTGTTAATCTCTCCTCATACAAGCCTCATGGCCTGCCATACAATTTCTATTCCCAGATGTGGCCCTCTGGCCAAAAAGTTTGCCCACCTCTGCTCTAGACCATTATCCAAATAATTTATGAAGGTAATTAATAGAAATGGACAAAGGACACTCAACACTTGCTTGAGCTACAGGGTCCGAGTAGCTTGGGCAAGGCAGGCATGTCACCACCACTCTCCACAGCTCACAGCCCACTCACATGAGAGCTTGACTGCTTGCATTTCTGCCCGTCTTTTGGCCGAGTTTCTAGCTGTTCAACAAAAAGCCCAGCAATCCTGAGGCTTACGAAGTCTTGCTGCTATGGAGCTTCCAGCACATCACAACACTGTCTCTCCCCTAGTGGGGCTGTCGGCTCTGTGAAGGTACCTGGGCCCCAGGGCCAGCTCTGGCTTTTTTGCCGCCCCAAGCAAAAAAAAAAAAAAAAAAAAACCTGCGGGGGGGCCTGAGCAGCAAAACACACACACACACACACACAAAACCTGCAGGGCAGCCGGAGCAGCAAAACACACACACACACACACACACACACACACACATACACAAACAAAACACCTGCGGGGTGGCCGGAGCGGCAAAGCAAAGCAAAAAAAAAAAACAACCTGTGGGGCGGCCGGAGCCAGGGTGCAGGGGGGCTCCCTGTGCTGCAGATGTGCCCCAGGCAGCGGGGTGCGTGCCCGGTCTAGCGGGGGAGAGGGGGAGGGAGCAGGAGGGAGAGAGAGAAGGGGGGCGGCCAGGGCTTCAACGGGGCGCTCACCACACAGCCCCAACCGCCGCCCTGCCTGCCGGGAGAGCTCCGCGCCGCTCCGCTCGGCTGGGAGGGAAGGACGCGGGCTGCCCTGCCGAGTTTGCTGCAGGGTGCTCCCGTCCTCCGTGCCGCCGCTCCCTACAGGGCGGCCGGAGCGGCAAACCAAAAAGAAAAAGAAAAAAAAAAGGGCGGATGGAATGCTGCCCCTTGGAATCTGCCGCCCGAAGCACGAGCTTGCTTGGCTGGTGCCTGGAGCTGGCCCTGCTGGGCCCAGGCCACCATTTTATTTACATGACCATCACCTTGCATTGCAGGTGGGACGTGTGGGGCAGGAGCCCAGCACCGGGTCCGATAGGGCTCCTGCATGGTTTTGTCAGTGTCTTTCCCATGGCTAGAGAATCACACTAACTGCAGACTGGGAGGCCAGACGGCTTTCCCACTGAACAGGGCCCTGCTGTCTGCTCCTATCTCTTGAGAGTACAGAGAGCAGCTGCTCTCCTGTCAGTAAGGAAGTTAGTGATCAGAGTGATCTGCCATGGTTACAAAGCATTTGCTTCTATGTCCTGGGGAGATGGGATCACCCCGCTCCCTCAGCTCCTGCTGTGACTCACCCTACTGCTTCTGCCTTAATGTGGAGAAGAGGAAACAGGTGAAGTTCGTTGGGTCAGGAGAACAGGCTGGTTACTGCCATGAGGAGGGAAGGACATGTCAACATTCATCCCTGCCACACTGACCCAGGTAAACCTGCAAACTCTAGGAAACAGCTAGCACCTCAGGACTGTACCTGCCTCTGCTCCAAGTCTATCCCAGGAGTAGGCAGTTCTGTGCATTCTTCTTTCTGGGGAAGGCTGAAACAGAGGGACATCACTCACTCCCAGACATAGGAGAAATCTGGGAGTTTCAAGCTGCACCTAGGCTAGGGTGACCAGACGTCCCGATAAAACCGGGACTGTCCCGCTATTGAGCAGTTTGTCCCACGTCCTGACCGAAGTACAGTCGGGATGCCATTTGTCCCAATATTTTGTTTCAAGGTTTGTTTGATTTTTTTCCCTTTTTCTTCCTTGTTGCTTAGGCGGTGGTGACTGGCAGGGGGAGTGCCTTTTCAACTATTACACTTTGGCGGCGGGTACTTCCTTCTTTGGCGGCAAGGTTTATTATTCGCCGCCAAAATGCCGCCAAAGACCGTCAGCGACTGAAGGACCCTTCGCTGAAGTGCCGCCGAAGACTTGGACGGATGACTGTAACAGTTGAAAAGGCGCTCCCCCTGCGGCAGTCCCGATATTTAGGAATTCTCATCTGGTCACCTTAACCTAGGCTTCTGTCCCTGAGAGTTCCCATAGGTTTAGCAACAGTGGGAGCTTGAATGCAGACATGTCGCTCACCCCCACCAGCATTTTCAGCCTAGAGTTGTCTAGCACAGCACCAGCAGGGATGATCAGAGAGAAGAGGTGCTTATAAGTAAGGCACCAACAGGGCCGGCTCTAGGCACCAGCTTGGGGCAGCACTTTTCAAGGGGCAGCACTCCAGCCCCCTCCCCCTCTCCTTTTTTTTTTTTTTTTTTTTTTGCACTTGAGGCAGCAAAAAACCTGGAGCTAGCCCTGGGCACCAACAACAGAACGTTCCAGCCAGAGCCTATCCACTCCCTCCAGCCCCTTCTGTACCATGCTGAGTAAAGCAACGGCGTGGTCAATTCCAGTTCTTCGAATTGACACTGGTGCCGTCTGCTATCCAGCAGATGTCAACTGCCTGATTCCAGAGCTGTAAAGGTGAGCGATCAGTTCTCCAGCCGATAGCAAAAATCACTAAGAGAAGACTGTTTTTTTAAACCAGTCTCCCCCTTGCTGCTCTGACCTCAGGGGCTGACTGGAGGGAGGCCCCATCACCAACTCAAACCTGCCCTTGCCTAGAACTCTGGAATAGAATTATTGAGTGCCTAAAACTTATTTTTCACATTTACAGTTCCTGGTTGTAACCAGGACAGGAAGCAGAAATACTGCCAGATAGAATTCTCTGCGCTGTGCTGACAAGGCCAGAACCCTGCCATGTTTTTGGGGCTAAGAGGGGACAGAGATGCAAGACTTGCCTCCACACAAGAGCTGAGTTAGAAGCTGGTAGCCTTCCAATGAGCTCGGTTCCTGACACCAGGTATCCTGAGTTGCTGGGCAGATATAAAGTCTGTTTGTTCTGCACTGAGAGAAGCTTGGTTTGTTGGACAGGACCAGCACCCGTGTCTGATTGTGCCTTACCTGCTTTGAGGGTCACAAGCACCTGCCTAAAACCATCGCTGCTTTTTTAACCGAGCCTATTTCACCTTCAGCTGAGCACGTCTCCCCAGTTCACACTCCATGACAGATACCAGCCACACCAATTCCCCTACAGACGCAGACGGAGTTCAGCTTTACTGCCTACACACACAGACCCAGGGGTGCACTGGTCTCTCTGGGGACGTGGCCTGGCCAGAGCACGTGCTAGTAATGAGCACGTTACAGAGCAGAGTCCCAAACCCATCCAGTGAGTTGCACTGAAGCTACCTGAGCTCTTCCTCCAGAGACGGCGAGCGAGCGCCTGCCAAGGCTGCAAGGAGCCAAGCTACTCAAACCAGGGGGCAGCCAGGAACATGCTGGCAGAGTTGTGATGGCACACACTACGCACAACACTGAGGCCCAAGACTCAGTCACCAAAGGCTGGGCAGGCTCTGAGTGCCAGTGGTGCCAAGTAAGAACACCGCCAGGGCAAAAAACCTCTGCG
Source organism: Trachemys scripta elegans (assembly GCF_013100865.1). Classification (NCBI taxonomy): domain Eukaryota; kingdom Metazoa; phylum Chordata; order Testudines; family Emydidae; genus Trachemys; species Trachemys scripta. The sequence continues at coordinate 862,227 of NC_048306.1, read as the reverse complement.
CACAGGGATTGAAGTGGGAATCCTGCTGTCGGAGGCAGCTGACCCTTTGAAGGATTTGGCCCAGCCCCACCTGTGCTGCATCATCCAGTCCCAGCTGATGGGTTTGGCCTGTAGTTGAGTCAGGTGACCAAGCATCACACTGGCAGGCTGGGGCCAGGGATGAAGAGGCCCAGGTGCTAGGTCTGTCTGGAAGAGCCGAATCTGCAGTGGGCCTGGCAGGGCTCCCCAGCACAGAGGCTCTGAGGGGCTGAGGCTTGAAGCCTGTCACGGGGATCCAGAGGGACCCAAGGACAGGGCTCTCCACGCCAGTCTGATGGCACGACCTACCGAGAGCAGATGGCTGACAAGGAAACGCCAGGCAGCAGGAGATGGAGGCTTTGGGGAGAAGGGCAAAGGCCTTTTCAGCTGTCAACTGAACTTAATTTTAACAAACAACTTGCACAAGAGATGGCGGCAGTTTGAAAACCAAGGCAGCAGCAGGAACCCCCATGGCACTGCATGACCAGGCCCTGTCCCCTTGGGATCCAGAGCTCTCTTGGGGGTGCCAGGCCCTGCAAGTTCCCACCGTGCTCAAACACATTCCCCCACCCTCTGCAGGAAGGAGTCAGGGCTGCTGGCTTCTCCCCATGGGAGGGAAGGGAGACATTGAATATCCCATCTCCTAGAGCTGGAAGGGACCTTGAAAGGTCATGGAGTCCAGCCCCCTGCCTTCACTAGCAGGATCAAGTACTGATTTTGCCCCAGATCCCCAAGTGGCCCCCTCAAGGATTGAACTCACAACCCTGGGTTTATCAGGCCAATGCTCAAACCACTGTGTAGCCTCAACTGCCCCGACAAGGACTTTAGAGCCATCAACAGCCCTCTCAGAGCAGCCAGCTCCCCTCTGCACCCACTGGCCCCAAAGCACTGCCACCTGCCTGGGCATTCTGTATAAGTAGGGGCATTGCCAGCAGACCAAGGGACATGATCGTTCCCCTCTATTCGACATTGGTGAGGCCTCATTTGGAGTACTGTGTCCAGTTTTGGGCCCCACCCTACAAGAAGGATGTGGAAAAATTGGAAAGAGTCCAGCAGAGGGCAACAAAAATGATTAGGGGGCTGGAGCACATGACTTATAAGGAGAGGCTGAGGGAACTGGGATTGTTTAGGCTGCAGAAGAGAAGAATGAGGGGGGATTTGATAGCTGCTTTCAACTACCTGAAAGGGGGTTTCAAAGAGGATGGATTTAGACTGTTCTCAGTGGTGGCAGATGACAGAATGAGGAGCAATGGTCTCAAGTTGCAGTGGGGGAGGTTTAGGTTGGATATTAGGAAAAACTATTTCACTAGGAGGGTGGTGAAGCACTGGAATGCGTTACCTAGGGAGGCGGTGGTGTTCAGGGATATTTTGGCAAACCAGTAAAGTGCCTAAACCACTATTGCTTGTTGCTAACAGTAGTCAAGTTAGCAGGCTGTACTGAACCATTCTTGCTTATTGCTAAAAGTAGCCAAGTTAGCAGGTAATAAGAGTGATGCAGCGGCCTCAGTGTAACCAGACAGGAGGGGAGGGGGTTTCAGGTGCCACAGACAGGGCAGCTTGACCCCGCACCCTTCCTGCAAAGAGTGTTAAAATTGCTGATGCACGTATCGTAGAAGAAGCAGTCTGGTTATATGTGCCCCCGGGAATGTTTGTCAGGGCCCCCAGGCCTGGACACTCAGAGAGAACAATCTCTGGTTAACTGGCAATCATAAGGTGTCTGACCTTTTAACTCTGCTTGCTAAGCAAGCAATCTGTAAGGGACAGGTCATTGTATTACTAATGTATAAATAAAGGGGGGAAGTTTGAGGTAATTGGACTTCTCAGGAGGGACTCTTCAGGGACGCTCCCTCTGGACGCATCTTCGGGTGCCCACCAGCAGACGGAAGCCTGGCCAGCTGAAGCCTGTCACGGTGCCACTCGAAAGCCATGCTCAGCTTCAGTAATTATTGAGGGTTGGGGGGTGTTTCACTAACCTGTTGTGGATGTGTGTAAGTGCTTGGGACTAAGTAAAGTTTAGCTTTAAGTGAAAGCACTCGTGTTGTCCTGTTTGTGCCAGCCATCTGTCAGTCAGACGGCCAGGTCTCCCTTGATTTATTTCCCGATACCACCTTGCACAGAGTAAAAGTTACTGAGAGCTTTGGGTTAAAAGAACCCCAGGCAAAAGTTGAATCTCCTTCCTTAGAGGTTTTTAAGGTCAGGCTTGACAAAGCCCTGGCTGGGATGATTTAGTTGGGAATTGGTCCTGGTTTGAGCAGGGGGTTGGACTAGATACCTCCTGAGATCCCTTCCAACCCTGATATTCTAGGATTCTCCCATCACTGCTGTCCGAAGCGGATGAGGAGCAGCCCCTGCAGCTTGTGACAGGGTGGGCTAGATAGCCCAGAGACATGCTCCTTAATACCCGCTCCACCAAGGGTCCAGCCTCCATTACAGCTGGGAAGGACCATGGCCCAGCAGAGAGGGCCCAGGAGTGGGAGTCTGGAAACCTGGACTCCACTCCCAGCTTTGCCTGCCATTGGCACGAGGGGTTTAGCATTGGTCCCTCCAGGCAAGCACTTGTCTAAGTGATGCCTTGCTCCCCACAGCTGGACTCTGGTTTAGCTTCAGGCCCCTGAATTTCCCCACCTGTAAAGTCAGAATAAGTCGTATCTGCGGGGCTCTCGGACTCCCCCAGCATTGTAGCGTCTGAGCCTCACGCACACAGACAGGATTAGCCTCATCTTGCAGACAGGGAAACAGCCACAAACACAGGAAGAGATGTGGCCCCACATCTGTGGCAGAGCTGGGACTAGGAGTCCAGATCACATGGCTCCCAGCACAATGCCCTAATCCCCCTCTGCTTTGAGATCTGCAGTGACAAGTGCTCAGCGGAACACCCCTGGCAAGTGGACGCCATTCTAAGGATTAACAAGCCGGCCAGAGCCAAGAGGTCTGCCTGGTGTTATACAATTGTCCAGGTGCCGAGTGCCTTTGGGAGCCCAGAATTCTCTACCTCGTCTGCCCTGCAGCGGGAGCGGTGAGCACTCCCAGGCAGGCTGGGTCATTATGCTAGCTAGCTGCTGCTGAGAAGCTACTGGGCCCCTCCAACACCAGCTCCTCTGTGGCCAGCCACCATCCCACTGCCTCCTACAGACACGACACCGGGAGCTCTGCGGGTAGTTCTGGGGCAGGTGAAGGAAGGCCAGAGGAAGGCTGATCTTCCCTGAAACTCCCTGTGAGCAGATGGTCAGTCCAGACCAGCCTCCACAGGTGCCTAGCACAACGGGGTCCTGGACCATGACAGGGGCTCCCCAGTGCTATGGTAACACAAATCCTTCTTCATAAAGCCCTGGTCTCCACTTCGGTTCTGCCAGCATTGCTATGTCTGAGGCATGTGAAACCCCCACTCCTGGAACAGTTCTGGCTCTGCTGGCAAAATCCCTAGTGCAGATGCAGTTGTACAGACGAGAGGTTCCAGTCCCACTTATTTCACCTGCAGAACTGGCCTAAGTGGCACTGGCCACAGCACTGCCGCTGGTCTGACAGGATTACTACGGTCTCCTTGCTGGTAGCTAAGCTGACAGACTCCCTTCTAGTATAGACAAGGCCTAAGAGCGCCAGGAAAACACCACTGGCTGCAGCACAAACCCTGGGAGATCTGCAGACCAGCAGAAGTTAAAGTGCCATTAAAGGGGGTTGAGACTGTGCCAGAGGAAATGCTACCATAGGATACACTTAATTAAAATGATAATGGAACAGGGCTCCTCGGGGGACACATGCCTTGATAACAAAGCCTCTCGCTTATCTGAGTAATTACCCGGGGCTCTGTCTCCCCCGAACACCAAACCCTCCCCAGAAAGCTGCTGGGAAAGAGTCCCGCCCCGTTTGTTGTGAGCCCCTTCCCCAGGCATTCCACTGCACGGCTCCGGAGCCACCACTTCCCAGCAGGGCCTGCTCCTGGGACGTGCCCCAACCACGTGTAACTGGGAAATAAAACAAGCATCCAAACAAGCCACCAGCAGACTGAAGGAGCTGAATATTTAAAAAACCCTGGAGTTTAATAGTACAAAAGCCAACGTTTAAAACCGATTCTACACAAAGAACGTGTTAAGAACCATGGAACACAGGACTCTATTTACAGACAGACGAGAAAGGCAGCCCCCAGCCACATGGCCGGACAGAATAAATATAGCTGCACTATTTACATGGGGGCCTCCTATCAGCCAAAGAAAGCAGCATTCTTGACACAACAGCGTCAAAGGTAACAACATCCATCCAGGGGAAGGAGGTTGGCAGACGACTGGCCCCGTCCCGATCCTCAGGTTGGTTTGGGATTTTAACATCCAGTTCATCAGGGGACCCAACTGGGCTTTGCCACATGACCTCATTTTCAGAATCCGTCTGACTAGGGCTTCGCCGTCTTGCTCCGATTGCCATTCTGCTCCATAGAAAGGAGGGGCCAGGAGGACAAGGGCCTTCAGGGAGTCCAGGATGCAGATGAGACTGCGCTGAACATCCTCCGTCTCAGACTGTAGCAGCTTCAGGGCGGAGGTCTATCCCAGAGACGAGCTCAGACTTGCCTGCTGTGGAATGGGATTTCCTCCCTTCTATGCTGTTCCGAATTCCGTAGCCAAAGTAGATGGCAAAACCTGCAAGAGAATTTCAGCACTGGAATCAGTCCCCAAGCAGCCCAAGAGCTGTAGAAACCTGCCACCCAGCCCTGGCACACCCTCCCCAGAGCCCAGACAGGCTAATGGGCCTCTCGCTTCCTCCCCCAGCACTGCCTCCCTCTCCCCCAGGAGGAACGGGCCTGCCCTAGTGCTCTAGTGAGCTGCAGGCAGGGCCCAAACCCCACTTCTGGTGGGCTCTAGACCAAGAGCAGCCACAGTGGGCAGATTAACGTCACCTGTTGCCAGCTGTTGATGCCAGAGGGCTCAGCTCTCAGCATCTCTCACACAGTGGCAGGACACTGCCGCACCCTGCTGCTTCTAGACGTCTCCACAGCGAGGTGTGACAATCAGGGTGGAACAGGGCAACTGAGCCCACGTCAGGCAGGGATGGAGCAGCCTCCCCACCCGCTCCGGGTCCAGAGCTCCTCTGCCAGGCCCAAGCCCATCACCAGGTGAATACTGGGGAGTCCAGCCCTTGTAAGGTCCCCCTTATGGGGCTTTTCACGGGGAGGGGAGGTGACGAGTGCGAGTCCCTGCCTCAGGGCCAGGACACGATGCCCGGAGCGGTGTGTTCGCTTACCTATGACCATCCAGACAGCAAACCGGGCCCAGGTTCCAGCACTCATCTGCATCATGAGGTAAATGTTAACGAAGATGCTGAAGAGCGGCAGCAGCGGCAGGAAAGGCACCTGTGAGACGAGAGAGGCTGAGCCACTGCTGCTGGGGAGAGGAGCACAGCAGGCAAAGGCTGCCCTCCCCCTCCCCATGCTCCCAGCCAAGGAGGGGCCACCCAGAGTCTGTCACAACCTGGGGACAGACACACTGGGAACATTCATTTTTTTGCCCAATTATCTGGCAGCAAAATCTCAGGGACCCCGGGCGGCTCTGACAGGCTGTGTCCTGGCCGGATGGCCCTGGCTGCACCCACGGCCAAGCAGCCGGCAGCAAATCCCGCTGTCCCCAGCAGAGGTTGCCATGGAAGCGGCAGTGGTGGGAATACCTCCTGGGAGGGAACCCAGCTCCCGGCTGTTCCTCTTACTTTGAAAGTCAGCCGGGCGTTGCTCTGCGGCTGTCTCCAGACAACGATGGTGAAGAGCAGAATAAGCACCAGGACCACCATGCAGACTACGATCAACCACACATTGCCCTCCAACAGGGAGTCCATCCCCTGGGCCAGGACCAGGCACAGGATGGTGATGCACAGAGCTGCAAGAAAGGAGAGACCATGTTGTGCTGCCCAAGCAAAACGGCTACTGCCTCACTCCCTGCCCTGATCCCAGCCACAGGCAGCAGGCGTGGTCACAGCCGCCAGCCAGGCTTTATTCTCTAGGCCGCCTGCAGATCCCCAGAGACCGGCTGAAGAGCCTGGACTCTTCTCTTGCCCAGCTCCACGTGACTGGAGCCAGTTCCCTTCCAAATAAATGCACCCCAAAGCCCTGGGGTAATCCATAAGCACTTGCATAGCACTCTGCAAACACTGTCCCATCTCCCCGTTTCGTAGATGGGGATGTGGAGTCAGGTATTTGTGCTACTCCTACAGGAGATTCCTGCTTAGACGGGAGCGCAGAGGGGCAGCTTCCCTAGTCCAGCAACCGAGTTAGTGACACACCCTCATTAAGGGGGCCACACAGCACACCCAGGTGCACTGAATCTTCAGTGCTTCCCATTAGTTCCTGGCAGTCCGGGGTAGACCTGCAGGGTTCTCAGCTCTCCAATCCTTGCCCCATGTGCTCCATATAGGACATGCCTGAGCAGTCCCAGCCTAACCTAGACTCCCCAGCTCCACGGTGACAGCCCTGCTGAGCAGTCCTGCCTGTGAGTTTTACCCAGACACCACCATGCCAATCAGCACTCCAGGCTAGCTGCCCCCGAGCCCAGTCACTGTACCCCACCCATGAACTTAGCAGGCCCCCATCACATTACGGCAGTGTCACCCCCGGAGTTCTGCAGACATGTGCAGTGGCTGTGTGCTCACCCTGTGCTGAGCTCCGGGGGCACACTGGAAAGCCAGGGCATGTGCATGACACCGGATGCTCCTGTATGGCTTTGGCAACAACCCTGCTCATTTCCTGCCTTCGCACACATTGCAGGCCTGGACTCTGTTCGAGACCCAATTAAAGCAATCGCTGCGTTTCACTTCCTGTGCGCCTACCCAGCTGAGGTCAGGCACTTCCTGGCGCACTTACCGACGGCCGCGGTGCTGACGTAGACAATTTTCCCTGACAAGCTGGTTGGAGTTTCACTGGAGGGGTTGAAGAGGCTCCCCACCGTGAGCTTCTCCTTCGGTGCAGCCGGGGAGTCACAGACTATGGGGTTCATGATCACTTTCTCCTCCTCGTTTCCATTCAGCTCCACCATCTCCAGGCCCTTTGGAGAGCTCAGCTGATCTGGCTGATACCTGAACCAAACCCCAAGTCAATGGTGACTCAACAGCTGCCCAAGCTGCCGCCAGAGCAGTAGCACAGAGTCAGGTGCTTCCCTGCCAGGGCATTAGATTTGAGGGCTCCCAGCACAAAGCTGCATCCAGGGCAAGACTTTCAAAGTGCAGGCTGGAGCTAAGTCCGCTGCCAACGGTAACCAACTGGCCCAATGCAGCCTGGTGCCTTCATCGGGCTCGCTACGTCCGGGCCCACACACGCCAGTGTTCAAATGCTTCTGGACGTGATTTACCATTACCACCGATTGGGGGAGGCTTTCACAAGGCTTGGGGCCTGGCCAGCCTGGTACAGGTGCTGGAACTAGGGGTGTGGAGGTGCTGCGCATCCCCTGGCTTGAAGTGGTTCCATCATATCCAGGATTTGCAGTTTGGGTCAATGGCTCTCAGCACCCCCACGATACACATTGTTCCAGCGCCCCGGCAGCCTGGTGACTGCTCAGGCTCCGCTCTGTGAAGTCCCGAGCGAGGAGTCTTTAGGGAAGGTCAGAGAGCGACAGCGCAGGAGAGCTATGTTCCCAGGCTGCCAAGTGGCCTGTGATGGCAGCCAAGGTTCCCCTGCCCCTCCTTGTGGAGCTTTTAGAGCACGAAATACCCAGACCCTGCTCTGATCTCAAACACAGTGAGTGTCCAAATGGCGGAAGGAAGGACAGCTTCCACACAAGCTCCCTCCGAGGCCCAGCTCAGGGCCAGGCTCCCCAGCCTGGCTAGGCCCAGGCCCAGCCTAGCACCAGCTCCTGCCATACACCCCCACGGAGATAGCTGCTGGCTCCCCAGGGCAGCTGCTCTCCAACGGGCAGGAAATGGCTTTCCTGGGCAGGGGGCTTTGGGGGCAGGAAGCTCTGGCTGCAGCGTATGGTCTCCAGCACATGAACCAAGCGGCCCTGTTCAGAAGGCAGCTAACGCTCAAAGGGGCAGGCTGTAGGCAGACACCCACCTGAGAATCAGCACACAAACAGAAACCAGAGAGTACGCCAGCAGAGTGCCGATCGACATGAGGTCCACCAGGTCCTTCAGCTCAAACACAAGCGCCATCAGAGCTGCAATACAACAGGCATGGGATGAGCACAAGCCCTGGGCTCGCTCTCAGCCAGGCCACGTGAGTGGCAAAACACAAGGCAGGAGCAAGCGTCTGCTTACCAGCAACGATGCCAGACACAACAGTGGCCACCAGGGGAGTCTTTGTCCGTGTGTGCACTCTGGAGAGGAACTTGAAAAGCAGCCCGTCCTCTGCCATGGCATAGATCACCCGGGGCATGGGGAACATGGAGCCCAACAAACTGCAATGGAGAAAAATTACACCAAAACATTCAGTATTCGCCGCCTCGATCCAGACCTCTCGCCACCATCCCAGTCACTAGCTGGTCCCTGTGGTCTTTCCAAAAGCCGGGAGTAGTGAGATCAGCACAGAAGGACCCTCCATCCCTTGTCTGGACCCTTTAGATCAGGGCTGGTACATTCTGATCTGACTCTTGGAGTTGGCGTAAATTCAGTGGAGAAACATTGTGGATGCCCTGCTGAGGGCCGGCGATAACATTCTCACAGCAGTGGCAGCCACAGACATCTCCCCCAGGAAGGGTCACTCCCAGCACATTTGACAGTCAGTGGTGGGCCGGGTTCTGTGGTCTCAAACTCCCCACTAGATTCCTCACTGAACGAAGCCAGATCGACACCTGGCGCTCAAAGCACAGCAGGCGCTTCCCCACAAGGGGTCGCACAATCAAACGAAATCTGTTCCCAAGCCAACCCAGCTCAGCCAGGACAGTTCGGGCGTGTAGACAAGGCCAGTTAACCAGAGCCACACAGATGTGACACTGAGCAGGAGCCCAGAAGCCAGCCAGGAGGGTCACAACTTAGCACTTTTGTTTCAGCTAATTTTGTTGCACTGATGAGAACAAGCTCTTACCATGACCCATGTGAATGGAACTTCTAAGTACAGCTCTCAGCACATCAGAACCATGACAACTACTTAAAACAATGCCTCCAATGAAGAGGGGCGTGTGAGGAATTGGCCACAGGAGGGAGTTCCTTGGGGCTTTTCCTGCAGAGCAGATGGGCTGACAAGTACCACCCACCACAAGAAACAGCCCGCATTGCATGGACGCCTGGTTTACATCCATGTGCCGCGGTAGCAGACAACGTTTTTTGGGGCTTCAATACTATTCAGATAAACAAGTGACTCACACCCAGCGATTCTCATTTGCTAGCATCTGAAGCTGAAGAGGCACAAATTATGCATTTCTGGTGGGCCTGGTGCTGGGATCTCTCGGAGCAAGTACACAGAGGTTAGACAGAGGCCCCTGCTTTCCATCGCTTGAATTCTGTTGCTGCAAGTTTCTCATTCTTCTGGCCACTGGCTGCATGGAGTCAGTGCAAATGGCACCAAGTGCTTGTCTCTGGTGTCTTCCCATGTCACTCGTGACAGGTTAGGGGATAATGGGGCTCACGAGGTTCCTGGGGTGCTTGGCCCCTCAACGAGGGCATGGGCGTGTAGTGCTGTTGGGGGGGGGGGTACTGGGCACACAAGGGTGAGCTGTCTGGGAGGGAACGTTTCTGTCCGAGGCTGGACAAGGGTTTGCTTTTCACCCACATACACTAGCATACCAGTAAATCTTGTGACTGTCGCCTATACAATTGGTCTAGTAGAGATGAAAACAATTACTGCATGTTGTGGAAGGAAATGAACCTCTCCCCCCGGCCATCTAGCCCCCCGCACTTAATCACCGTTAGCCAGACACCACCTCCATTTCCAGAGCCAGAACAAGATTCGGGGGAAGCAGTGACTGGAGCAGGGTGCTGGACAAGTCCGAGTTCCTTACCTGGTTGAGAGCGCACAGAGAGATCCGACGGCTACAACATAACGGGCAGGCTCCCAGCCCACGTCTTTGAAGGCCTCAGGCAGGGGACTGTCCTTGTTCAGCAGGTAGTAGGGCACCATGAGGGTCAGGGCAGCAGAAACACCAAAATATGCCACAAAACAGATCAGGAGAGACACAATGATGCCGATGGGGATAGAACGCTGAGGATTCTTGGCCTCCTCCCCTGAAAGAGGAACAGAGATGAGACCTGGAGCACTAGCATCTTCCCTCCCGACACATCCGCAAGTGCTGTGCCACTGGAATGTGATAAGGGGACCTCAGGAACCCCATTGCTGCAGACGAGTGGAGAGCGTCGCTGTCGGAAGTCAGCTTCTAAAGAAGTTTAGCTTTGCTTTTGAAACTCAGGACGCTGGAGAGCCTCCCCAATGTGACCCAGTGTAGTGCTGTCTGCCTGAGCCTACATACAGCTCCAGTGCCTCCATTTGGCTTGGCTAAACAGAGTGAAATCAGCAAGACTGGTCAGTTCCAGAACCTGGGACCACAGAAAAACTGCTGATAATCAGGCTGATTTCATAGAGCTGCTGTGACTGGGGGAAGCAGAAGCAGAGGCAGGCACAGGGGTTATTCCATGGGGCAGGCCCCTAAAACGAAAAGCAGTACTACTAGCCACAAGCCAACATGGAAGAGGGAACATCCAAGCAGGCCAAAGGCACAACATCCCAGTAGAAATCCCAGCCCTCTCCCCTTCTCACAGCAGAACCAGTCAGGGCAGGGCTGATCAACAGGCGACTGCCCAGGAAGGTCACTGTGGAGCCTCCACTCTCCAGCTAGTAGGTTAGCGCTCTGACTAGTGGGCGTCAAGGACATTTTTCAAGCCCCATCTGCCAGGCCAGACAATGCTGCAGAGTGCTCAAAAAGGGGTGAATGGAGCACAACAGGGCAGGAGAACACGCTGCTCCTGTGACACCTGCCGCGATCTCGGTTCTGTTGGGCACAGACATGGTGAGGGTACACTTAGATCCTGCCAGCTCGGGGCCTGGGGCCACGCAGCGAAGCTCACTCGGAAGCCTGCTCACAGCATTTCATGGCAGTGACAGGAGGAAGCGGAGGCTCCTCGGGGCAAAGGGGACATTCTCAATGAACAGAGTAAGTTACTATGGGCTGGGATGTCAAAAGCAGGCATCCCAGCCCCAGTTCATACGCTCGCCTCCATGGAGTGCAACTCCTAATAGCATTCTCAGGAGCTCGCACGCATGGTGGGGAGAGCAGATTCCAGGCTCTGCACCAGAAAGCAGCAGACCCCTCAGGGAAAAGACTCCCTCTGCCTGCTGGGTATTTTGTTGTAAACAGACTGCACCATTTAATAAGAACCAGTTTCCTCTGCGCAGGCTGGTGAAATCTCATTGTACCCACAGTGCCAATTACCACAGGCAAGTCCCCATGTTTGCAGAAAGGCTCAAATCTGAGCATTTCCCAGATCAGGAAGTGAAGTCTCTGCTCTTGGCAGCACTCAACACCCCGCCCTGGGCCATGCAGGGATCTCGGCGAGCTGGTCCCTTGGCTTGACAAGCGCAGCTTCCAACTGCCTGCCCACAGCCGGAACCGATTTGGAAATTTTGCAACCAGAGATCACTGCATGAAAGACGGTGACTCACGGGGAGAATGCCGAGAAATACCCCATCCCAAACGACACTGCATAAGCAGCTGCTTTACCTGTTGTAGCGATACAGTCAAATCCCACAAAGGCGTAGAAGCACGTTGCAGCTCCAGCGAGGATCCCTTGAAATCCAAAAGGAACGAAACCCCCTGATCCCAGGGAGCCAATGCTGAGAGAGGAAAGTCTGGTCAGTTTTGGAGGAGTCTGAGTTAACATCTACCTCCTCTGCCTGCTGGAGACAGAGCTGAAAAGCCCCTGAGCAAATGCCACAGGCAGGTTTCAGACTCTGTGTCCTGTGTAAAGCATCCCTGCCATGGGAGCAGGTGTCTACAGTCACCATCAATATGCAGCTTAACAGCCTGCGACAGCCACAAACCAGACAGTGCAACCGTCAACTGCAGGGGAAGCTGCATGGCACACTGCAGGGTAGGCACAGCCCTTCAGAGCCTGGCTAGCAAGGGGGCACCAAGCAGCAGCCAGAACGGGCATGGGCAGCACAGCTCCCTAGGTAGGTACCAACTGTGGGCAAAAAGCTGGGCTGGGCTCCCGCTAGAGGGCAGAGTTTGGGGCGTGGGACGTTCCCCCTACCTAACGTCCTGGCTGGTGGCCACGGCTGAGTGGTTGTAATAGTCTTCTTCAGACAGCTGCCAGTTCTTGACGCTTCCTTTCACAAAGCCAGAGATGATGACAAAGCAGAGAACCAGCAGGTTCACTGCAGTGAAGATTTTATTCACTAAGGCAGATTCGCTCACGCCAAATGCCAGCAAACCTGGGGAAGGAACACAAGAGGGGATAGGAGGGGCAACACCAGCCACGCCCTCCCCACAATCAATGCCCCTGGGCCACGCCCTTCCCCAACTCGCCCGCCCATGCCACAAAGCTCACGTAGCTTTACAGAGCTCTGCACCTCTCACCTGTGAGCAGCAGGACCAGGAGCAGCGCGAAGAAATCCGGGTACTCGGCTAGCACGCCCGGCACATGCAGAGAGGTGCTGCTTCTAAGGAAGACTGAGATGTGGTTGCCAATGATATTGTCAAAGGAAGAACTCCAGGCTCGGGCGACACTCGCCGTCCCTAGCAACCAAGAGCAAAGTTGCACGTTAACCAGAGAAGCCTCCACCCCCCCACCTCCTCCCAAGTACATGGCAGAGCTGTGGAGACCTCCCCGCTCCCAGCACAGGGAGCCCAGCTCTGCCACCGAGCACTGGGAGGATACACGCCTTTGTCACGAGAGCCCTCTAGCTCCGTCACCCCTTCAGGCACAGCAGTGCCGTGCCTGAAGGGAAGAACTTGTGGGGCCCCCTCTGGGATCCCCATTCCTCACTGCACCACCCCTAAGCCTTTGGCTCATTGCACTGCTCTTTGAGCCTAGGCAACACCAGGCACTGCCTAGGCTGGGGTCACCAGAGAGGGGCTCCCAGCACTGTCTGGCCTGGCAGGTGAACCCTGAACTCTGTCCCCTAGACCCCTGTGCTCCAGATGTCTAATAAGCACAGCCACTACATGCACGGCCCCCAAGAGCCCCCATCCCGGGAGGACTCTGCCAGACCCTCCATCCCAGCAGTGATGCCTCCCCGTGATCAACAAACTCAGGAAGTTCTCCCCTGCCCTCCACCCACTGGAGTGTTCGGGGCAGCCTGCCCCAGTCCTCCTCTTTCCACCATTTCGTACCTATCACGTAGGACAGGATCAGGTTCCAACCAGTTGTGAAGGCCCAGATCTCTCCCACTGTGACGTAGCTGTAGAGATAGGCAGAGCCGGTTTTGGGAACCCGGGCCCCAAACTCCGCATAGCAAAGCCCAGCCAGCACAGAGGAGAGTGCAGCAACCAGGAAACAGACAACAATTGAGGGGCCAGCCTTTTCCTTGGCTACTTCCCCAGCTAGCACGTACACGCCTGCCCCCAGCGTGCTGCCAACCCCCAAGGCGATAAGGTCCAGGGTGGAGAGGCAGCGGGCCAGCCGGGTGTCCTCCACGCTGAGATCCACGATTCGGCGGCGGATCAGCTTCTTGCCAAAGCCAGTCATTGTTTTTTCACACATTGTATCCACGCCCAGGAGGTGTTGGACTACTTAAAACTCCTGAAAGAAAAGGTCACTCCATTACCACAAGGAACATTAAAGGTAGCAACAGTGTCAGCAAGACAAGACTGCAGAGATCTCAGGAGCCAGGAGCATGCAGCCAACCGAGCGGTCCCTGCTGCAGAGCTCCGGCAAACCCGGAGGCTAGGCTAGCTGGAATTTCGGAGTGACTTCACTGCTGCATCCCAGGCTCCACTAACGCCTGTCAACTGATCCCACTAGCACAGGGAGCTAACTGGTCCACCACACCCATCAGCATCAGCCCTCCTTTCATGGTACCCATCACCCATTAACCTGCTTGATGCCTATCCACCATCACTGGCCAAGGGTTGTGTACCAGCCTTGTCTGCAGCCCACTCCCCCTGAACCAGCTTCTGGTTTATTTGCTTTTCAGTGGTAGGAGGCACAAGCGAAGGACAAGCCCAGCAACTGTTTGTTATGGAAACCTGAGACTCCCCAGGCAAGCACCGAACACTCCACACCCATCAATACCTAAAGGCAGGTCGCACGACCGGTTAGCTGTCTGGTGTGTACTCCCACTCCGCTTGGCAGCCTAGACACTCCCTGGCCCAAATGTGACTGTTTGAATATTCTTATTATGCCACAGTCTGTGGGTGTGAATGGCAGAGACCGTCACAAAACGGAATGTTCTGCCAATTAAACGGATAATCAGGTAAACTGAGCTGAGTCACTAGGACGAGGCAACTTTTCTCTTGGCATTAACACTAAGCTCATCTCCACAGTGCCTGACCAGACTCTCAGCCCATCTCAGCACAGCACCTGCACCCCAGACCAGCCTCTCCTAAGTCACAGTCAGTACTGCAGAGATTCCCAGCAAGCACCATGCTGATGATGCCAACCACCAGTAGAGCTGGTGCATGGAGCCCGGGAATAGGGACAGGGTCAGGAAAAGGCCCTACAGTATATGGTGCAGGTCTGGAAAACTTCTCATGGCCTTATACTGGACCCTCGAGTAAGAACATGCCCTTCATCCAAGGATCTCCAAGGGCTTCATAATCACGCAGACTCACAGAAGGGCAGCAGAGCTCTGCACATCCACACAATCTGCTGCAATCCCTGCTCACTGATGCCCCATCTCAGTGCCTGGCCCCAAGCCCCAGGAGATGCCTGTGGATGGAGGTGGGTCACACGGGGCAGGACAGCCACAGCGTTTATGGAACCCAGCTTGAGAAAGGGACTTTGAATTCACTTTTGGAGTACTCTGCAGTGTCTTTACGGCATTTTCAACATCATGCCAGAGTTAATGCCCTGGCATCTGGCTGTTCCCGAATCTTAGCAGGACAGCTCTCTTCGTACCCCTGGAGTTCTGTGGAGAGGAATTGGTATGATCTTCCTCCATAGCCACTGCCTCTCACAGAGGCAAGAGTTATTTAACCGACGGGAGAGCTCCCGCCCAGCGGCTTGGGAGAGCTCCCGCCCAGCGGCTTGGGAGAGCTCCCGCCACAAGTGCTTACATGGTCAGTGCTGTAGTGTAGATGTAGCCAGAGTTACAGCACGGACCAACAATCTGCCGGAAGATGGTTACTGCACCTTAGGGGTGGCTGCACCTAATCCCTAAATGAACCAGCACACTCAGAGCTTGCTTTGGTTTTTTTAAACCTAACTTCCCATGACTCTTTAGCCATTCTGCCTTGGAGAACAGACACAGTATTGCTCTCTCTAACAGAGCACAAACCAGATCATACCAATTCCGCTCCACAGAACTCCAGGGGTACGAAGAGAGCTGTCCTGCTAAGATTCGGGGACAGCCAGATGCCAGGGCATACAGGCTTGTTCGTCCACCTGAGCATTGCAGCCCTCGGCGTGTAGGATCACTTGCTTCTTGGGAGGTATCGCTGGAATATGCAGGCACACACACAGTTTGGAAATTGCTGGGGATCCTGTCAGTTTAAGTAATGCTGATGAGGAATTACAGTCATTGCTGATCGCGACCACCAGAATTATAATCCCAGAATCATTTCCACTATAACCAGCTGCTTTATCATGATCCAGCTGTGGCTGCAATTGCTATTGGCGCTGAACTGTCCATGTTTGGCCTCTACCCAACAGTGATTCTATGGCTGTGAAAGTGATGAACAACTGCAACCATCTGAGCCATGCAGCTGAAGAGGCTTTTCTAGATTTTAAACTCTAACCACCACCCACCTTACAGGGGCAAACAAACCCAGCTGAACTCAAACCTCAGGCCTGGCCCAGATCTACCCCGTTGTCCAACACATGCGGCTAGCAGTGCCAGGCAGGGAGCTCCTGCACCTCCAAGCGCAGCTGGTTACGTGCTTCAGGGAACTCCAGCTTGGACGGTGAAGTCTGAAAACTGCAAAAGATAGGAACTGCCAGAGTGGATCAGGTCCATCTACTCTAGTAGCCTGTTTCCAGTCGCCAATACCAGATAGTTCAGAGGAAGGCAGGTGTAAGAACCCTGCCGTAGGGAAATGCAGTATAACCTGTTCTCCGCGAAAGTCTCCCAATCCCTAACAGATGGGCTGAAGCCCTGAAGCAGGAGGTATTATACTCGTCGCAAAAGAAACACTGAGAGGCCATTGATAAAACTGGACACTTCATGTCCTAGTGCAGTAGCGAACGCAGCTATGATCTATAGCAGTAAAACTCCACAGTCAGAGCCATTGCAAGGGAAGAATTCTCAGCTCCATCGGGGCCGTTGAAAAGCTTTGCCCTTAGCCATTCAGAAGCCCGTCCAGCAAGCCAGGCGATCAGCAGGACACCAGAGATCAGGAACCAACGCGTAAAGCTGAGGTGGGATAGAACAGAAAAGGGTGGCAGCGGCAACTGCAACAAAGTTCAGTTCAGACTGCAATCCCAGGCACACCAGCAGTTAGTTGCCACTAGGAGGACCAGACAGAAAGTGTGAAAAATCATGAGGGATGAGGGGTAATAGTCACCTGAATCAGAAAAAGCCCCAAATCTCAGGACATCTGGTCGCCCTGGCCTCCACCAAAATGGGAAGCCTTAGCCCTATTTAAATACCCAGTCACTTGGTTTGTATTATTTTACATTAACTTCTGGGTTTATCTATTTTCAGCCTCCATGAGCTGCCATCCACATTTCTCAAACAGCCACCTGAGTCAGACACGAAACAAACCTCAACTCCAGCCTTCCAAAATTCACTGCCCAAGAAACGAATTGGCTGTTGCCATGTGGAGCCTACCAGCTGCAGTCATCAAGACGGCACAGATCTGCCAGGTACTGCACAGGACTCAAGTAGAACCTGCTTAGGGGAGGAACACGACAGCCACGTAGAATTAAACCACACAGAAAAACATTCTCCACCCTCGTGCTGTCCACAGGAACTAGGCAATGACAACATTGCAACAGTAAGGCTAAGCGGCTTAGAGGCCTTAGCGTGTTCTAATAGGAAGCTTTATAAGCACATGCAAAACATACCCGGCAGACTCCAGCTTAACACTGTAAACAGAAGCATTTCAAGGGACACACAATCTTCCTCTAGCAAAACTCAGTTGGCCACGGCACACACGTTTCTAGCTAGTCTGCCAAAGCTGGGCAACATCGGTCTGAATAAAGACAGGTGGGCTTTAAAGAGCTATTAACACCCCCCCCCATGAGAAACAGCTGCCTGCCAACTGGGACCCCAAGTTCTCCACTGCCTAGCCCCCTGGGGAGAGAAGCACACACCGTTCTTCAGGGTGCCAGCATTTGGAGGAGAGAGCAGCTGGGAGAGCATCAGAGGTCTGGGTATGCCTAGGTGTGTTTTGACAGGCAAGTCAGTAGCTTCAATGCTAAATTGGAGTGCAAGATGTGAACGTTGGCAGCGCTGATGAGTGAGCAGTAAGTGCTGCACAGCAGGTGTGAGCCACTGTCTCCACGCTCTGAAGAGCCAGAGACAAACAGCAGGAGGCGAGAGAATCAAAGCAGGCGAGAGGCGCTCCTGTGAACTGTGCCATTCCTAACGAGCCTCCAGATAAACCAGAACCCAGGCAGAGCTCAGCAGTGATGGAAGCATATTTTAGAGATCGAGAATTTAACTTACTCAAGCTACTGGCCCCAAAGCGCTCAGCTGTGAAGAGTACTTAGCAGGGAGCTGCTCTGAAGCAGTTACTGACACAACAGCTGTGGTGTGTGTGGCAATTCCCATGGCCCCAGCTCCCCCGCCCTGCGAAGGGGTCAGTGGCACAGACTGGAAGCATCCCATGCAATGTTGCCGATTTGAAAAGGCTACAAATCCAGTGTGATCACTTCAGCATGTTTCAGCTGATCCTTCAAAGTCTCGTTCCTGTCTACAGAAAACCAACAATTTCCTTTCCTTGGGGGGAGGAAGGGAGATGGCCCAGTTTGCGCCTCCTGCTGCCTCCATGCCCCCAAGGTTCCACAGCCAAACCAAACGGGAGCGGCCGGTCTCCTCTGACGTCCTACACAGCACTGCTCAGTCGCATTCGGAAAGGGGCGGCCTGGAGCGAGCGAGCACATGAGCCGGCAGCAACAGGCAGGAGCGAGAGCCGTGCTCATACGCACCATCGCCAGCCGCTCTCCTCCAGACGAGCATTCCTGGTCCTCATTGCCACGCAGGTTTGGTACCGGAATGCCAGAAAGTCAGCCGAGGGAAACCGACATGGCAGACACTGTCCCGACTCCTAAGACCCCCCGGAAGTTTTCAGTGTTTGCTCGACACCCATGACTGCCTGAGGTGCCACCTTGTCATAGCGCCTGACAGAACTGCCTGTGTGGTTCTGAATGCAACCACCCCTGTGAGCTCCTCCCAAGGCAGAGGTTAGGGAGTGAGTGACGCTCCACAGGGATTCGTGGACCAACAGACAGGCAGGAAGGGCCAGCCTGGAGCAGGCTGCTTAGCACAGTGCCAAAGGCTACGGCTGCTACTCTGTGCAGAGGCATGCCGGCCACAGGGGACAAAGCCAGGAGCCAACCCTGGAGGGTGAGGAAAGCGGCCAAGCTTCGCCCACACCCAGCTGTTTCGCCTCTTTGTTCCCAGTTGCAGCCTGGCCCCCACAAGCCCCTATCCTTGTATGCTTGTTGCTATCGGGGATTTTCAGACGAGTCTAGTTTTTCCCTGGTAACAGCAATAAATGAGCACAGCTCCCCAGTCCAATGCCCACGTCAGTTCTGTCTCCTTTTGACTTTGTGATGCTCTCTGGCAACCCCTGCGGTGCCTGAGCGGGACTTGGGAGGCAGCAAGGGAATCCAGGCATGGCAGGGCTCGCATGCCTCCGTGGGTGGCAAGACAGTGCAAGGGATTTGATGCCTGGCCTCTTCCTTTTCTATGATGAGGGAGACGCTACCGAGGCTCTCAACCTTCCCCGGCTGCCGTGCCCCTTCCAGGAGTGGGCTCGGTCCTATGTACCCCAAATTACACCTCACTTAGAAACTGCCGGAGTAGGAAATCAGAGTGTCACAGCACACTGCTACTTTCTCATTTTACCCCAGAATTATCAAATGCACCAACTGGGCGATAAGCCTCGCACCTGCATTTCCGTGCATGGGACACGGAGCACCACACACAAGTCACGGTGGGACAGGTTAGTTTGCAGGGACTTTGCCGGCGCTTTTCTACGTGGCCGCTTGTCAAAGGAGGCGGATTTCCAGCCGTGCTGCTGCACCCCCAGAGCGGTGCACCCCCAGAGCGGTGCACCCCGAGGCACGTGTCCCGCCCGGGGCGCCGGCCCCGCTCTCGCCGGAGGACGGAAAGTGCCCGGCAGGGAGGGCGGGATCCGGCACCGCCACATGAGCGCGGCAGGAGCCTCCCCAGCACCAGCTGCGCGGCGCGGAGCCTCGCGCGGGAATTTCCGCGCCGCCCTGCGGAGAAGTTTCCGCGCGAAGGTGCCTCGGTCCCAGCGAGCCCCCGGCGAACTCGCAGCTCGCGAGCCCGGAGCCCGGAACCAGGAACCTCACACGCGGTCCCGTCCCCGCCCCGCCCCGCAGGCCCCGAGACTCGCCCGGCGCCTCCTGGCTCCGGGACCGGACCGGACCGGACACCCCCCCTCGCCTCCTGCGCCCCCCCCCGCCCCGGCCGGGTCCCGCGGCCCCCGCGCCCGCCCCTCGCCCCGGCCCGGCTGATGTAACCGCGGGCCCCGCTTGCGAGATCGCCGCCGGCAGCCGGAGCGCGGGCAGAGCAGCGGCGGGGCAGCGCCGCACCGGCCCCACGCACCACGCGGCCCCACGCGGGTCCCGTCCCGCCCCACTCACCACGCGGGTCCCGCCCGGGCCAGCTCCGGAACTATGAATGGGGGCGCGAGACACTGCCGCGGTTTTACCAGGGGGGAAGGAGGGGGCGGGGCTCGTTGGCCCCGCCCCGCCCCGCCTCGGCCCCGCCCACGTAGGATCAGCCGCGCGGCCCCGGCGAGTAGCGGCCCCGCGCAGGGAGCGCGCAGGACGTGCGGAGAGGGGCCCCGCGCATAGGGTGACCAGACAGCAAATGGGAAAAATCCGGACAGGGGGAGGGGGTAATAGGAGCCTATATAAGAAAAAGACCCCCAAATCGGGACTGTCCCTATAAAATCGGGACATCTGGTCACCCTACCCGCGCAGGACGTGCGGAGAGTGGCCCGCGCAGGGAGCGCGCAGGGCGGGACGTGCGGAGAGTGGCCCCGCGCAGGGAGCGCGCAGGGCGGGACGCGGGGAGAGGGGCCCTGCGCAGGGAGCGCGCAGGGCGGGACGCACTTAGCCTGCAGCAGGGAGTTCCCTCTGTGCCCAGCCCCTCGGCATATAATGCCATGAGGCCCGCTCCTGAAGAGCCGCTTCCCGGACTCCCAGCTCCATGGGGGGACAGGACCTACCCATGGCTCTGCAGGGGGTGGCAGCCTTGGGCAGATGATGCCCAGGCCGGCACCGGGAGATGGGGAGTCTGCAAGCCCAGGCGCTGCCAGGTGGCTAAGGCCATAAGGCGGTGGGGTAAGAGCTGCTCCCTGGCTGTAGTCAGGGCCTGGCTGCCAAGCAGATTGAGATTGTGAGATTGCTTCTGCTGCCAGGGTCTGGCTGGTGGCAGGACGGGTCTCTGAGGCCGGCCCCAAGAGAGATGTCACTTCTCAGGGGAAGCCAGGGGTGTGCTGAGCTGTGATGTGCTGCTGGGAACTAAACACACAAGGATGGACCTTCAGCTGGGGTGAACCAGCCAGCGCCCTTATTGCACCTCCACCGAGGAGGACCCATTTTCACAGCTGAGGAGCTGGCCCAGAACAGGAGAGCAGCAGGAAAGGTACCAGGAGCATCATGGCAAGCTGTAGCTGCAGCAGCCGAGACCCGGGCAGTGCTGGCGGAGCTGCTGTGGGCCGGCCCTGCGAGCCACAGGAGCTGGGCCTGGTGTTTTCCCCAGAACTGAAGTTAGAGGGGGGTGTTTGAACTGATGGCAGGGCTGAGGGGTGAGACCATGAGGGCAAAGGTGGGCTGTACATTTTGGCCCACATATTAAACACCAATAAACATCAGCATGTGATCTTGATGATTTATAAATCATCATTTGAAATCATTAGGTCAGCCAACATCACTGAAATGAATGTGCCAACATTGTCATAACAAATAGCTGTGTGAGGAAGCTAGTCTTCGTTCATACTTTTCAAACCTATGATGCTTTTTCAAGTACAAGCATTTTCTCACATATATGCTTTTAAAGTGTGTATTAATGTTTCCATTTAACTTTCCAACCAATAACTAAATGAAATTTTTTCCAACTAGAAAAATTTTCAAGCAACTAGATCTAGTTGGAAAATGACTAAATCAACAACACTGCTTGTAACTAGTTGACCATGGGGGACAGGAGGGGGCAGTTCAGGGGGGTGTAAGGAAATCCCTTAGCCCCGGGATTTGGGAGTCAGGTCCTGCAGAACTAGGGAAGGGGTGTGTGCAGCTGATCCTCCCTTCGCACCCACCTGGTTGGGTAGCTCCCAGATGAGAACTTGCCTGGGAGTTGCTTGAGAAATTGCATTTGACCTGTAAAGACCTTTGCGACTCCTCCACAGGAGCAGCAGCAGGAGCTGGACGGAGGCCATTGGCATCTCCACTTCAAAGAGGTGATTATTTATCCCTTGACAGCCCTGCCAAATACTCCAGAAGTCGATGCCTGGAAGTGCCATGGGAGCAGGTGGGGCTGGGTCTCTGCTGCTGCCAAAGCACCACGCCTGGAAAAGCACCTCTGCCTGCACCTCCCTCCACTTCCTGCAGAGTCTGTGGTTTTCCTGCCCTCTCTGGAATGTGCTGCACCCTGAGATTTGCCACCCACAAACCTCCTGGGGGCTGCGGGTAAAGCCTGGATAAATGGGGGAGGGAGGGCTCCGTTGGCGTCTCTCTGCGTTAGGCTGTGATGATGGTGGTGGGTTTCACTCCAGGCCCCAGAAGCACTGACTGGAGTGGAGACCTAGCACGGGAACGCTCAGAACTCTGCAGCCAGCTCTAGGTAGGAGCGGGGAATTGCCTGCGTCCAAAGCACCCAGCCCCAGCCGAACATGGCACCATCCCAGCTTGGAGCGTCTTGATGCTTAACCAGCTCTTGCCTGAACTTCTCCTGTCCTGTCCTGTAATGCAGCCCCAGGGATGGAGCCTGCATCAGCCGCACAGCTCTGCCGTGGTTCTGGTAGGAACTGCCTCTCTGATTAGGGGGTTTGCTGGTTCCCGTGAAGCTAGCCCCAAGGTGACTTTTCAGGGCCATGACAACTATCATTTTGCAAGCCTGGATCGAGAGCCCAGTGCCAGCCCCAGGCTCAAAAGAGCACTAGGGGTCTGAGAGGGCAGGACTGGCGTGGCTGCTACACACTGGGACTGAGGGACATTGGCAGAGCTGTGCGGGGGGGAGGCTGGGGGTGTGACTGAAGGGCTGTGGCATTCCTGCTTCACTCACCTCCCGCTTCCCTCTGCAGAGCAAGAAGAGAGAATGGTGCCCGGAGTCCCCTTGGCCCTACTCCAGCAGGGCTGCCTTGTCAGTCCTTTGTGTGCGGCCCTGCACGCACCGGGGCTGCCCCTGCGCCTCACCTCTGCCCCCGCTCCTTCAGTGCAGTTTAGCCCTGTGAGCCCCTTAGAGCAGCAAGAGCGCTAGCACTGCACATCTTTACCAACATCCCAGCGCCCAGACTGGGTCAGACCCATGGTCCATCTAGCCCCGTGTCCTGTCATCCAACAGTGGCCAGGGCCAGGCACTTCAGGAGGAATGATCAGAACAGGGCAGTTATCACGTGGTCCAACCCCAGATTCTGGCAGTCAGAGGCTTAGGGACACCCAGATCTTGGGATTGCATCCCTGACCCCTGGCTATTCGCCCTTGATGGACCTGTCCCCCTTGGGCGTATCTAGTTATTTTCTGAACCCCATTACAGCCTTAGCCTTCACCACGTCCCCTGGCAATGGGCTCCAGAGGCCGACTGTGCTTTGAGGGAAGGAGTGCTTCCCTAGGCTTGTTTTAAACCTGCTGCCTGTAAAACGAAAGCTTTGCCCCACAGACCAGCTCAGAACTACACTTCCCAGAATGCCGTGCGTTACCACTGATGCAACCTGTGCCATGGTGTCATCATCTGCTGGTCCTAGCAGCTCAGATGTGCGGTGCCGCAGGGGGAAGTGAGCCACCCTTTCCCTCCCTGAGAACCGCTTCCAGGAACAAAACGCTGAGTGGCCTGCGGCCTTAGCGACAGCGAGGCCTGGGCTGCACGCGAGCAACATCGCCCAGGCCTGTGCCGGCCCGTGTCCTGGAGTAGAGCTGCCACTGCCTTGCCCTGCTCTAGGATTCCCCACTCACCTGGCTCCAGGGAAGTGGGGTCACTGCAAGCAGCGGTTCTCAAACTGTGGGTCGAGACCCCATTGTAATGGGGCTGGCCCAAGACTTGCTGGGGCCGAAGCCAAAGCCTGAGCCCCAATGCCTGGGGGGGGCAGGGCTCAGGCGTTAGGTTCAGCCCTGAGGGCAGGGCTCACATTACAGGCCACCCACTTGGGGCCGAAGCCCTTGGGCTTCGGCTTTGCCCCTCACCATCCCCGCCCAGGGCAGCAGGGCTCAGGCAGGCGGTCCCCGCTCCTGGGGGCTTGTAGTAATGTTTGTCAGAAGGGGGTCGCAGTGCACTGAAGTCTGAGAACCACTGCCCCTTCCAATGCTGTGTAAGGGTCTAGACCCGGGGTAGGCAACCTATGGCACGCATGCCGAAGGCGACACGCGAGGTGATTTTCAGTGGCACTCACACTGCCCGGGTCCTGACCACCAGTCCAGGGGGCTCTGCATTTTAATTTAATTTTAAATGAAGCTTCTTAAACATTTTAAAAACCTTATTTACTTTACATACAACAACAGTTTAGTTATATATTATAGACTTATAGAAAGACCTTCTAAAAACGTTAAAATGTCTGACTGGCACGCGAAACCTTAGATTAGAGTGAATAAATGAAGACTCGGCCCAGCACTTCTGAAAGGTTGCCGACCCCTGGTCTAGACTACAGCATTTCCAGTGCAGACACACTCAGGCTTTCGGGTTCCTACCACTGCTACCCCAACTCAACTGCTGTTTGAACAGTGTGTGCGCATCATAGGCCTCCAGGCCAGCCCCCCGTTGTGCCCTTCTGGCCGGGGGCCCAGCCACTTCCCAGAGCTCAGGAGCCAGCTCCAGGAAGCAGAGACAGCAAAACCTGCTGAGAATCCCCCGGTCTGTCCTGGGGCAGAGCTGAGTCACAGGGAAGGGAAGCAAAAGTGCCCCACCCTTAACTGCAGACCTCTTCCCACGCAGCTGGAGGTGGGCTGCGGCTGGGCTGGGCTCTGGGCTCATGACCAGAGGGGCAGAAACAGACACTTCCTCCTGTGTTGGCTGAGATACAGAGGGACAAGCAGACGCTGTCCCAGAGCTGCTCCCCGCTGCTCAGAAGGAAGGAAACCTGCCTAGGACGGGGAAAAGAAAAGCACAACTCCAGCTTACCGCCAGCCCTGCCCCGCAGCAGCAGCGCCATGTGTGCACATGCTTGAGAGCCAGGAAACACCCGGGTGCCTGGAGCTCAGCAAGGGGGCCCTCTCGCATAGGTGCAGCAGGAGTGTTAAAGCCCTTGGCAGCCTGTGTCCTCAGAGGCTGGCGGGGAGGGAGGCCCCTTTCTTGCTGTAGCTAAGGAAAAGCACTCTCTCAAGCAATGCCCGCAGGGTCCAGAAATACATCTGGGGCAATGTGCACGTGCCAGGCCTGAGAAACATACCAAACGCCACCCCTTGGTGCAAGCTGGTGCTCAGGGCCCCTTGGGCAGGGCCCTGCAGGTAGCCAGAGCACAAGTTCCTTGTTCTTCAGCAGGGCGCCTCTGGCAGGGATCGTGGGCTGGCGGGGGGCAGGTTTACCTGCCAGCAAAGGGAACGCATCTTATGGCATTGCTCCTGTAATAACAGCAGGCAGTAATTCCCAGACCCTTCTCCCGCTTTAACCTCCCATGAGGTGCAAGGACCCACTTCCCCCTCCTTTATCCTGCACGCTGAGCAGTCACGTGATCATTCACAGCCTGAAGCACCCTTCCCTTGGCTCAGGGCAACCGCTCCAACCCCCCCTTAGCTCTGGTGACAGAACTGCCCAGCCATTCCCCACGCCTTCGTGGTACAGGAGCAGCAGATGTCCCTGGCAGGCTCACCAGAAGCTGCAGACGTTCGGCCCCAAGGTGCTAGATTCAGAACATAAGGGTTAGTCCGGAGTCTGTCAGGCCCTCCCTTCCCAACAGCTGCAGCTCCTGCTCACACAGCCGAATTCCCTGCTCTGCCCATGCTCCCAGCCTTGTTCCTCTAAGCCGGGCGCTGCTCCCACGAGCACCTCTGCCTTCGCTTCCAGGCCACCCTCGCTGCACAGGACCCTCGGCATTCACAGCCCTCCTAAGACCTGCAAGAAGGCAGCTAGCTAACAAGTGGGTCAAGGAGCCAGTGGGAGCATCAGGTACTTCAAAGGCACGGCCAGGGTCCAGTGGCTCATTCCCTTGTCCTCTGGCTGCTTGTGCTCTTTGGGGCAGCAACCGGCCCTTTCCTTTTTGTTTCCACAGCAGAGAGCAGAGCATGGGAGCTGATGACAATCAACACCAGCTGCTCTCAGCCAGCTGATCTGTGCCTGGGAGCTTTACCCACAAGAGCCCAGGCCCCACAGGCAGCCGGAGCAGGGTGCCGCAGGAGGGGCAAAGGCAACCCCAGCTGCCTTCGGTTCCCTCTTGCATGCAGGGAGGATGAGTTCCGGGTACTTACGCAACAGCTGGAGGGAACCAAGAGCTGATCGAATAAGTGACTGGTTCAGCCCCCT
Source organism: Trachemys scripta elegans (assembly GCF_013100865.1). Classification (NCBI taxonomy): domain Eukaryota; kingdom Metazoa; phylum Chordata; order Testudines; family Emydidae; genus Trachemys; species Trachemys scripta. The sequence goes on along the minus strand of NC_048306.1, from coordinate 836,348 downwards.
TCTGAGCCAAAATACCCGGCGTTGGTTCACACTGAAGATGACTGTGTGGGTTTCATACACACTGAAGTGAAAAACCAAAGCCCGGGGTGGGGGTTGTTTCAATTTTTCCAAAGTTGCTTTATTTTGGCCTAATCTATTTGCCAAATAAGCTCAGGGCCCTGCAAAATTCCCCAGAAATTTCCCCAGTTCTAGAGCAGAGGGCAGGGCAGGCAAGGACCAGGGGACTGAGTGGGGCACAGGCTCAGAGGCAGCCCCAGAAGATGGCCCCGCTGAGCAGGCACAGCTCCTGGCTTGTGGAGTGAGGAATTCGGAGCCAGCGCAAGGGGAGAAGAGGGACCCAGTGCAGCAGTGGGCGAGTTTGACCAGCTGCAGTGCCCTGGAGAGAAATCACATCAGCACGAGGAAATCACATCTCCTTCGTCCTGCAGGTGGACGAAGGAGAAGCTAGGACAGTGGTTCCCAAACTGGGGTTCGTGAACCCCTGGGGGTTGGCAGAACGTTACAGGGGGTTCGCCAGAAAAATTTCACTAATGGCGGACTGAGGACCCCGGGCATTGGAGACAGCAAGTGGGACCCGGTTGCAGGGCAGACACCCCAAGCCCCAGGGACAGTGGGGCCGGGCAGTTGGGGCTGGCAGCCTGAGTCCCAGCGGCCAGCGCAGGAGCCGGCAGCCCGAGCCCCAGGGAGAGCAGGGCCGGGCAGTTGGGGCTGGCAGCCCGAGTCCTGTCCCCGTCAGCGGGGGAGCCGGCAGCCCAAACCCTAGCCCGAGCCCGAGGAAATTTAAACTTAAATCCCTGAAAATATTAATTTTTAGGAGGGGGTTCACGAGATTTCACAATTTAGTGAAAGGGGTTCACGGGCGGTTAAAGTTTGGGAACCACTGAGCTAGGAGAAAGCAGACCAGCAGGATTTGACAATATGGCTGGGAAGCAGGGCCACCCAACAGGCCTGAGGGTGCCAGTCCAAGTCTCTGGTGTTTCTGCAACACCCAGCCATGCACCAGCTGGACGTGCTCTACTGCCAAAGCCTAGGGAGCCAAGAACCCAGGGCCTGGCCGGATACAGCACTAGCTGTGCCACAGCCTGTAGACTAGGGCTGGCTGAGGCTGCACATCTGACAGATCTTCCTGACTCTGGCCAGGCTCAGCGGGACAAAATTCTACAGGGGAGAAGCTGCCCTGGCTTCCTCCGGCCTCATGCCCAGGGCAGATAAGCACTGCGGGCACAGCAGGTCAGAGGCAGCCAGGCCTGAAGCCATTTGAGCCCCGAAGCGAGGCTCAGGGCACGTGTTCCGGCTGGACAGTGACTAGCACAAAGTGCTGCTGTGCCACCCTCTCAGAGCCACAGTCCCCCCAGTGCTTTTCAGCTCACCCCCCGCAAGCCGTCCCCTGGAGCTGTCACAGGAAAGGGCACAGGTACAGCGTGAAGAGCCAGCTGTGGGGGCATACGCAGGATTCAAGTTTCACCGTATAAACTGGGGTCCAAGGAGGAGACCAGCTGGGAAGAGAAGAAGGAGGAATGACCTGGAAGAAGAAGAACTCACCCCCAAGACTCAGCCCAAGGTCAGAGCTGTTAAGAATCCTCTGCACAACCGTGATGTGCAGCAACTAGGACCCAGACGAGACCAACCTGGCCTGGCCAGCAGGGAAAGGCCGCCTGCGTGATCAGGGTTGGTGAGCAGGCATTGTGTGCTGACTGTGTGCTCTGCTTGGTGATTGTTAATAAATAGAGGATTGGGATATTACTGTGTAAGGCTTTCACTGCTACACTACTTCTGCAGGTGTGCAGGACATTTTATGCCGGACCCCTCTGTAGAGGGAAGGGGGTGGGTACTTACATTGACTAGGTTAGTTACCCCGAGCCCTACGTATAGGGAAAAGGGGTGGGTAGTGACACCCGGAGCCCTACGGATTGGGAAAGGGCAGGTGCTTTTCACCTGGAGCCTTATGAATTGGGAAAAGTGGGGATGCCTAAATTAACTAGGTTACAGCTGGAGCCCTACAGCCTGGGAAAAGGTGGAATGCCCTAATGTGTGCAGGTAACAAGCCAACCTTGCTGGGGGGACAGCAGAGCCACGGTCCCCCCCATGCTTTTCAGCAAGCAGCACCCTGGTGCGGTCTCACAGGAAAGGGCACAGGTACAGTGTGAAGAGCTGGCTATGGGGGCATGCTCCGGGAAATCTAGTGCAGGGAGGAGTCAAGCCAGCCCGCAGACACACTGGGTGAGTGCTCACACCTTCCAGGCCAGTTCCACAGAACGGTGCCCTCTTTGGCTTGAACCAGAACTAGCTGGCTCCCTTCTAGGCCCAGCCTCTGCCAGACAACCAAGACTGGGCACAAGGGGCAGCCGCAGCACCTATGGAGGTCTAAGCAAAGCTCAGAAGGAAGGTAACAGTAACTGGGGCTGCAGGCCAGGCACCTCCTTGCCTCAGGGCAGCGGCTCCACGCCCCAGCTGCACAGACCTTCCTAGCCCAGCAGCTAATGCTACGAGACACGCTGGCTGTTTGCCTGCCCGTAGGAAGGGATTAGTAATCGCTCTCCCAAGAGGCCTAGGCATGCCCCACTCCAGGAGAGAATTCGGAGAGGAACACGTAGGCCTCCCCCTCCTTTATCTCGTGTCTCCAAGTGGGACAGCAGAGGAATTCCCAGCAGGGAAGACATCTTCCCTCCCCCCTGCCCCACACGGTCTCCCCCTCCACAAGCTTGAGGCTGGAACTGGCTGGTGGCAGAAGCTTCGCCCACTCTCAGTTCAGCTGCAGGAGGCTTGGAAGATGCTGTGGTGACCTCATGCTGGCTGCCACCCTGGGACATTTCCTCTAACGGGAGGAAGTGAGAGTGATGTGGGACTAGGCACTAAGGAAGGGAGGGGCCTGTGGCCTCTCCTCCCCCCCCCCCCCCCCCAGGTGCTGGCTGGCTGGATCAGAACCAGGGCTGGGAGAGACAGGTGCCCTCAAGGCAGAGTGAAGAGGAGGATTCCTTAAAGCCCAAGCAGCTGGCACTGCTGGAGCCAGTGTCCTCGCTCCCTGCCCACCCGACAGATGCTGTGATGTGAGTGAGGGCCACAGGGGGACCCACAGCCCAAGGGTCCATGCCTCACACCACACCTGTAAGGGCCTCGGAGGGAAGCTGTGACAAGGGAGCTGTGCCCAGGGCAGGCAGGTGAGCTGCACTATGGGACCCCATGTACCACAGGCGTCACAGGTCTTGCCCCAAGGCAGCACAACAGGACCCAGTTTGCAAGAGGGCCACGTCCAGCCCCAGGAGTGGTGCTTCCTGTGCTGGGCGCTGGCTGCAGCCTGGGGGGCTCTTTCCAGCTAGGAGCTGCATGCCCCCCAGCCAGCAGAGTAACACACGCCAAGGGGAGCAAGAGGAGGGCTCCACACAGCACCAAGGGGAAGGACGAGAACTTTATTTACCTTTAAAAAAACAAAAACAAAAAAGCCACAATTAAGAATTCCCCCCGCAGGTGTCTGTGTGAACAGTCACCGCTCGCTCCAGGCGCTGGGCTGCAGGGTTCTCCTTCAGGCTCTCCAGAGCAGTGCACCTCTCCGAGGAGCCTGCTAGAGAGGCAGACGCAGGCCCTCCATGCTTCGCTGTCACTTGTCTTCCAAGGCACAGTCCTGTGAGAGGGAGCCTGGGGGAGGGGGAACAAACAGGGGCATCATGGAACAAAAGACACTGACAGCGAGTCACTGCTGCTCACTTCTGTCACTTCAGCACATGCCTGGGCCTGAGGCAGGGAGAACAGCTGGCACCGTGGCCAGCTGCCCGGTAACACGAACCCTTAACGGCTGGCCCAGTCTGCACAAAGGTGCTCCCGTTGCCTACAGGAAGGGCACAGACAGAGACTTCAGTGCCGTCTGGCCCACCTGCGAGGGAAAGACCAGGAACCCCAGCCCAGGGAGGCTGGTACGAGAAAAGATGCTCCCAGCTCCTGAGCCAACTCTCTGCAGGGGCAGGAGGCATTGGGCTACAGCCAGCACCTCACCTTGGTTGCTGTAAAGAAGCGCATGGTCTGTCTGCCCCGGGGGCAGGGGCTGCACTCACTGGCTCTGGTCCACAGTGGGCTCGTGGGGTGACCCCACACACACTGCTCCAGCTGCTAGGCTGTGGGACTAATTCCCCCCGTGCGATGGGCTCACAGCGCCACCTTTCCTCAGGCAAGGAGGGGGCTTTGGGAAGATTGGCAAGAGGGATTTCCAGGGGCATGGCCACTGTCAGAGGAGGGGGATCACCTACCTGCCCTCAGCTGAGCCTCCAGGGAGGAGATCGTCCTTCGATAGGCTTCACATTGGGCATCTCTTGCAGCTGAAGAACAGGGGAGAGGTCAGTGTGTGCCCAGCCAGCCCGATAGAGTGCGCTGCAAGGATGCTTGCTGGGCAGAGGGGAAGGGAGCCCGAGCGCAGGATTCTGGTGGTGGTTCCCACCGCATGGGGTAGGGACACAAGGCCTGAGTGCCCAACTGCAGCACGGGCGCTGGGGCTCCCAGGAACTGGAGGGGGCTCCCCACCCCAGGGCCATGCTTCAGCAGCAGCGCTCCAGCTCCTGCTCCCGCATGGCACCGCTAGGAGGGGGAGGGGTTTCTGCCCCACATACCAAGCTCATTCTTCACTCTCTGCAGCTCACTCCTCACTCTCTGCAGCTCCTGGGAGAGCAGCTGATCTGGAAGCTGACGGAGAAAGGCTGTTCACCACCAACCAGGGAAGCCGGCAAGATACGAGCCGTTCTGCTGCCCCTTGCCCAGTGCACTTTGATGCTGCAGGGGTCTGGAGCAGAGTTTCATAGGGGGACCCTGGTGTCCAGCTCCACCCAGGAGGGGACCGGAACAGCCCATTGCATCAAGACAGTCTGTAGCTGGCACATGCCCGATGGAAGTAATTCCTTGGGAAGCGGGAGCTTTGAGCACCAGAGGTGGACATGGCACTGCATAGGGGAGATGGCAGAGCGCGGACATGGCTCCATCACCACAGTGCCCGGCACCTCCCAAGCGTTTAGAAGAACACGGTTCCCATCTGCTTGGCTTGTGGTCTGTCTGCTGCGTGTGAACAGGGCACATGTCTGGGCAGGGCCAAGTCAAAGCAATGGTCCTGCACTTCGTCAGGGCTGCTCACTCCTCCCCCTTGCGGCAGAGCCTGTGCCCAGTTCCTATGAAATTTCTGTTCCCTGTGGCCACCAGCATCTCCCACTGGGGAGACTGGTCAGGGGAGGTCAGGGCTGCAGAGGGAGCAGCAGCTCACACACCCAGGCCACTCCCAGGCCGGGCTTTCATTAGCAGGACGAGTGCACAGCTCCAGGGCTCTGTGGAGTAGGGAGCCACTGCTGAGAGCAGCACTGGGATGACTAAGGGTGGAAGTTCAAGGAGAGGAGAATGCTCCGAAGCTCTTCCTTCCCCTCCAAGTCTCACCTCACTGCTGCTAGGGGGCAGCTTTGGGAGCTGCTCTGCATTCATGCCCGGCCTGGCTGGAAGCCATGAGAGCCCCTGCCCTGAAGAGCCCGTGCTTTAAAGGTTCAGGTATCCCAGGGCCCATCCCAGCCCCACAGAGCACCTCCTTCATCCCGCCATTCCTCCGGCCCTGCTGCGCTGCACCCAGTCGCCTTGTAAGAGCTGTGCTGAGCGATGCCAGGAGACGGACAGTTGTTACCTGCATGAAGGGCGCTGCACCTCCACTCTCCAGGGCAGAGTCAGGGAGGAAACTGAGAGGAGCTGGGGAATTCCCACCCGTCTGAGGCTGGGCCATTCCACCTGCAAAGAGACTCAGACATGGTGCAGAACCATCCAGGCCCATCCGCTCTCCTGCTCCTCCGTCCCCCCCCGCCACGCCTTGCTCCAGGCACCTGGATCGGGGTGGGTCCCAGGCACTCCCTGCCCACCAGTGCTGCAGTCTGAACAGCTGCCACTCACGGGCACAGGACAAGTCTTTGTTCCAGCACCGGGCATTTTCTTGGGATGCTGCTGCCCTCCACTGGCAAGAAGTTGCATCTGCACCACTTAAAACTTCCCCCAAATTGCCCATGGGCATCCAAGGGGCGACCAAGGCTTAGGGCTGGTCTACACTGGGGGGGGAGGGGGGGAGGGAAATCGATCCAAGATACGCAACTCCAGAAGTCGAAGTATCTAAGATCAAATTACCTTGGATCCACACGGCGCGGGATCAAAGGCCGCGGCTCCCCTGTCGACTGCGCTACCGCCGCTCGCTCTGGTGGAGTTCCGGAGTCGATGGCGAGTGCGTTTGGGGATCGATATATCGCGTCTTAACGAGACGCGATATGTCGATACCGGATAAATCGATTGCTACCCGCCGATATGGAACAGTCCCCTGGCTTAGTCAGGGAACCACGTTTCCCTTTGTTTACTGGCAGAAATTCGCAGTCCCTTTCTGCTCCTTCAGGAGGAGAGCTCAGCACACACTCTCCCGCCAGGAGCCCACAGAGGATGTGGAGATGGGCCCCAAACACACTATGCCAATTGCCACTCCCCTTTAGCCCTGGCCAGCACATCAGAGAATCTCAGGAGCCACAAATGCGGGTGGGACCCTTAAACAGCCAGTGTCTGGCCCAAGACAGCGGCACTGAAGGGGTGGGGTGGATGACAGATGCCAGGCTTGTGTGCTGTCTAACCATGTCAGGGCCCCGCACAAGAGGTTCCCTAATTCCAATGGAAGGATAAGCTGAGCCTTAGCGCCGGGAGAAGCAGGCCTGGCCAAGGAACCACCCAGGCAGGAGTTCCTGCTCCCTTTGCTAAGAACCCAGCCCCCAAACCGCTAACCATGTCTCGTGGCATCCCAAAGCTACTGAACTGCTCGCTCACCTGCACTGGTGCAGTCTTGCCCCACAGCCAGCACTGGCTTGTCCTCAGTGTCTACAGAGAGCCCTTCTCCGCCACTGGGCTCCACGGCTTGGGCAGCTGCTGCTGAGTTAGTGTCTAGAAAGCGAAGGTGAAGGGTGTAACCCTCTGCCCAGGTAGCGTCAAGCCAGTGGGATCTGCCCTAACCAGGGCATGCCATGATGGAGCCCTCGACTGGAGCTCCAGGCTGGGAAAGCCCAGGAGGGCCCTGGGGAAGGAGGCTCAAAATAGCACTTCTGCTTCCCACTGTGCAGCCCTTTGCTGAGCCCAGCATCCACACTACACCCCAGGAATCAGCCCGATTCTCTGACGACGGGGGAGGAGATGGATAATCTGACCTGGCCCTGCAGCTCTCTGTCCACCAGCCCTGCCTGCAGCAGGGAGGCACCAGGACTGCGAGCCCCTTCCCCTCCCGGACCTACCTTTACCTAGGCGAGCTCGCTTGGGGGAAGGGAGCCTTTTGGGGGAGGCTGTTGTCCTCCCTGTTGGTCTCAGTCGGGAGTGGGGAGCCCTGGTAGGAATCGCAGTGGTGGCAGCCCTTCGACCAGGCAGCTTGTTGCAGCCAGGTTTGGCGACACCTGCTGAGGAGGTGAGGAGCGTTAGCCTGGAGGAGACCTAGGCCAGCTGCAGAGGGGCTGGCCCCAGAATAGCACGGCCAGGGACTGGAGCATGTGCGTATGCAGCCTCAGAGCTTAGCCATGCTCCTCTCACACTGCCCCAGCATGGACCCCCCCAGCCTCCCCTGCCCAGAACGCAGCATTCCCACCACACAGCAAGCGCAAAGCTCAGACAGCAAGCCCAGCAAGGCTGTGGCCGCTCACAGAACACCACGGAGCTGGAGCTAGGGTCCAGGACAGCACTCCCAAGACAAGTGAGCAGGCACCTTCCGTTCCCAGCCCATGCTGCTCTCCAGATGAGCGTTGGGGGTGCTCCCCCATAACGCTGCTCCCTGCCTGCAGCACTACCGGAGCTCCCTGCTCTGCACGCAGCAGGATTACAGGCAGTTACTTTCTGTCTCTTTGTCCTGGGGGCTGGATCTGGCTCCTGGCTGCCCAGTGGGAAGAGTGCATGCTGGCTGCAGGGTCCCATTGATGTGCTGCATGCTGCTGGGTCTGGGCTTCATTAGTCTTAGCCTGGTACCTGGGGAAGAGAAGGAAAGAACAGGGATTTCACAGCCCCCAAGGGCAGCCAGGGGAGCTGAAAAGTCCAGCCAGGGCACTGCCACAGAGAGCAGATGGCCTCCCCATCAGGTCAGACCCTCCTTCCCATCCCCTTCCTGTCCCCCCCCCCCCCCCGCAACAACTCTACTGGCTTCCTTCCATTGAGTGCTCACCTGGGTAAGTTGGGAGTTTGGTTCCCGGAGCTCCAGCCCCTTTGCTTGTGCAGAGGATCCCTGGACCCAGAGAAACTCGGGATCCCATGAGCAAGGGTCTGCTGCTGCTGCGGAGTCCTGGGACTTTGGTAGGAGGCTGGAGGGATGAGGGGCACTTCTCACTGCAAGGTAGCTTTGTAGCACTCTGCTTCGCAGTGCCGCTGGCAGGGAGCTAGAGCCAGACGGATGAGCCATGGGTTAGACCCTGGTGGCAAGCAGGGAGGCAGGCCAGGCCTCTCCTGCCCCCTCCCCTGCTACCATTCAGACGCAGGCTCAGAACCGGAGTCTGTCCAATCCCACCTCCAGAACAGCAGCCAGCCCAGGGGGTGCTCTGGTGGACTCCTCTGCCTCCTGAACACCCCCTGGCCTGAAGTCTGTGGCTCACTCCCGCCCCCCACCACAGAAGGAGCAGCCCCTCTGAAATGGCATTTCTGGAGCCACCATAGCATCACAACAGCAATAAAACAGCTCCCCAGAGAAGCACCGGGAACCTGCAGATGGCCAGTCCCAGGCCCTCTGCTCACCCTGCTACTCCTTGTGCGACTGCCTAGGCTCCCCCTGCATGGGGAGCTTCCACAGTGGAGTCACCACCCACATCTAGGGGTTAAGCCTCGGCCAGCTTTTGAGAGGCCCATAGCCCCAGTCCTAGTATCCACCCACTTGTACCAGCTTTCCTCAAACTAACCATCTCACCAACTCCTAGCTCCACCACAAGGCCCCCCAGTTCACAGATCCAAACCAGGCTGTTCTAAGGGTCAACATGAGTCATTGTCCCCCACCTCTAACTTCACATTCATCCTTCCTGAGCTGGCAGGGCAGGGCAGCTTAGCTTTGCCTTCAGGTCTCCCCCGCAATAGTAGTAGGTCTGCCACCCATGTCACCTAGATTCAATCCGGCTCAGGTAGGCTGGCCATGCACAGCTTTTGCTGTGTAGACAGACCAAGGTCCAGCATCCCCTCTGACAGTATCCTGTACCAAGTGCTTCAGAAAGTGAGAGAGCCCCTTGTGAGGAATTATGGAGTAACTCCTTACCCACCCCAGGCAGACATGATCTGAAGCACAATGGTAGACATCCCTTAGGAAGGAGTCTTCCAGCTCCTCCAAGGACTGATTGGGCAACCCCGCATTCTCCCTATCCTCAGTGGATCCAGCTTGTGGGTGGAGCAAGAGAGGCGCAGCCTCCCTGACTCAGTGTCTTCTCCCCAGCTCCTGACTTAACTCTCTCTCCTCAGTTCAGTTATTCTAACAGAAACATGAGCACGCTCCTCCCAAGGGTGCCAATTAGGGGGTGCAGGGAATGGTGGGAGCCCCCCTCTGAGTTTCATACAGGAGGTCTGCAAGCTCCCAGGTAGAACTTTTAACTACAGCACAGGATTAGGGCAGGTCTACACTGCCCACTTACAGCAGGGCCAGGCTGTGTCATCACGCTTGGGGGGAGGGCGGGGGGAGAGAAGGGGAGCTCTCCCTCCGGCCATACAAAATAACCACCACGAATGAGGGCTGGTAGCTTTATCGCCGGGAGCAGCAAAAGCATGGTCTATACTAGCGCTTTTCAGTGCTAAAACTTTTGTCCCTGAATGATTTAAGTTTTAGCGCTGAAAGACGCAGTGTAAATACAGCCTTGGTGTGAAATATAAGTTGTGCAGAGGAGAGGTGCCCTGGGGCAGGGAGTCAGTGTTTTGTTTACAAACAGAGGCCGGGTGATTGAGATAAGAAAGGCTGGTGATTAAATGAAGGGTCTGGAAGTTCAGGTGTAAGAGGAATCCCTCCGTGGAGGGGGGAGAGGGAGGAAGGGTTGTGTCAGAGAGAACAGGGGATTCAGAAGAAAATACAGCAAAGCACTGAGCCTACCTTACATTCAGAAAAGGGGGAGGTTTGGGGTGTAGGTGAAAAGAAGAGGTCAGACCCAGGGAAGGGCTAGCAGTGTAGAGAGAAGTGCCCACGCTACTTGTGGTACTTATGTAGCCTCATCACCATAGTATCTGAGGCTGCGCCTCACAACGCGTAACCTATTTCTCCTCCCAGCCCCTCAGCGAGGTAGAGCAGGGCTATTATCCCCATTGTACAGAAGGGGCACTGAGGCACACACAGACTAAAGGCCAGATTTTCAAAGGTATTTAGGTGCAGGTTTTTTACCCCACAAAAGCTTATGCCCAAATAAATCTATTAGTCTTTAAGGTGCCACCAGACTCCCTGTTTTTTTAGGCACCTTCTGAGATTTTCAAATGCACTTAGAAGTTTTGGTGCTTTGTAAACCCCGCTAGGTACCTAGCAGCATCTTTGGGTGTCTAAAAACCTTAGAAATTTTGTCCTTAAAGCACTGGCCTGGGGTCAGACAGGAAGTCCAAAGGCGGGAGTAGAACCCAGGTTTTTCAGGGCTAGTTCCCTATTCAGCAGACCAGCCGCTCTCTGCTGTATGCTGGGTGAGGCGGGGGGGGAAGAGAGAGAAAGGACTCTGATAGATGGGACCAAAACCAAGGCAGCCAGTTCTCTAAGACTCCGGCAAATGGTCCCAGGAGGTTGGGATGGAGGTCATGGTTGACAGCATGAAAAGCAGCACAGAGGTCAGGAAGGATGGAGAATCAGAGTCAGATGAGAGGAGCTCACTTAACTCCCAAGGGGTGGCAGGTTCTGCCCCACGCTGGGTTGTAGAGCAATGGCTGCTGGGCAATTTTACATTTTAACTGAAAACCATTTTGTTCAGTCATTGTTTGTTCTGCATTTGAGAAAAGGAAGGAATCAGAGAGCGTCGTCTGAGTATCAGATGTGTTTATGCCTCAAATTCTTAGGGTTTCAGCTGTATCCAGGCCAATTCCAGAACAACGAACAGAAACTGCATCTACAGAGTCTGTACTTCCACACCATAAAGTCAACGATTATTGTCACGATTTGTGTTATTCACTGGGCACCGTCTGTGTGCTCAGCGCTGTTCAAAATATGCCAGACAAGCCAGTCCCTGAGCCAATGCATCTAAGCTGTGGGACTCTGGATAAGATGGCTCAGATATTTAAGCATGAAGTGTATAGTTATTGACCATACATGTTATAAACATCAGTGAACATGTGATATGTATGAGTGGAGGCACTGATAGCAATAGACGTTTTACTGGATTCAGGACTAGAAGATTTGACCCTCCAACTCTTTCTAAAGGAAGAGTTGCCCAGAGCTCCTGTGCCTGTTTATTTTCCTGTCCTGCCTGCAGTTGCCCTGATATACCTCAGAAGTGTCAATTTCTCTCCCCCCAACTTTAAAACGTTGAATTTTCTTGGCGTTTGATTTAAAATATTCTGCTGTGAGAACTGCAACTCAGTCACTGTAGTGTTGTGCTTAAGAGCCTTCTGGAAAGTAACTAGCCTTTAAACAGAAGTAAAAGCAGTGTTACCAAGGCTTGTGATTTTTGCCATGAGTCTCATGATACAGGGAAACCCCGCTATAGGATGGATCTGTAAAAAGCAACAGAGAGTCCTGTGGCACCTTTAAGACTAACAGATGTATTGGAGCATAGGCTTTCGTGGGTGAATTCCCACTTCGTCAGACGCTGAGAATGTTCATATTAGAGCTGAGTGGGTCTAATATTTCTCTTTTTTTAAAAAACATAGGAGCACTATATCTAATCCCTATCAGCTAATTTCTAAGTTACCTGCAAAAAAAACCAAAAAAACAAAACAACACACCCTAGAGTTCCCAGGTGCCTAAGTAGCCCTTGGAATCACGATTAAATTTGCTCCCCCCACCAAATCTGAAATAGCACCTTGGTCCCTTCCTCACGTTGCTCCCATGGGATACTGAAGTAGGGGACAGTTGGAAGAGGCACTTGGCATTATTAGTCAGCAGTAAGCTGTAGCACCCCCACCACTTACTTGGGCAGCAGGCTGGGTCTCCACGTTGGATCCCTGGCTTGTTTTTCCAGTGGCAGCTGCTTTCTGTAGGCTGGGCCCAGAGTTACCCAGAGACAGACTTGTTGCTTTCCCCTCGGAGGCGATGCCTCTGCTCCTCGGAGGCAGGCCTGCTCTCAGCAGCTCCCGAGAAGCTCTCCGAGATTCAAAGGAAGCAAGGGCCAGACTCCTACTCGCTCTTGGGGTGGTAAAGGCCAGGGGCAGCGATTTGATAGCAGCTTGGCCTTCAGTACTGGTATAGCTTCTGGAAGAGACAGGCAACGCAGTACTCTTCCGAGGTGGTTTGAGACGGACCTTGCCATGGGACTCTTCTTCAGGTAGGTTCCCGCACTGGGACATGGCACTCTGGGTTACCTTGGGTGCTGCAGATTTGGAGCCAGCCTGACTTGGGCAGGTTAGCTCTCTTGGCATTGAACGTCTAGAGGAGTTTGGGTCCCTCTGTTCCAAGTCATCTCCTAGTGGACTACCTGTCACAAAGTGAAACTTTGCTGGGCCCATCAGCGGAGTGGAGGTTGCAAAGGAGCTGGAGCCTAAAGAAACGGTGCTTTCGTTGGCTAGGATTTCCAGCTCATGGGTTCTATAAGCAGACCTGCTCCGCTCTAGATCCTCCACCTCGGACTGGTCGGCCAGGTGCTCCCTTTCCACAGGCAAGGTCACAGTGGAGCCCAGCTGGTTAGCAGCAGAGACCTCAAATGTTACCTGCCTAAGGGACGCACTGGTGTGCCCAGACCCCTGGAGCTCAACGGTGAGGTTCAGAGCCTCTGGCGCCTGCGGGCCCAGCAGCCCCCCGTGCTCGGGCTCTGTGCCCTGGGCTGGGGCGGCTCCCCCGGCCCCGGCGGGCGGGACTTCCACTGCCCCCGGGCTCTGGCAGCCGGGCCCCCGGGCCCGTAGCCCCTCTTCCTCCCGCCGGGGAGCGAGCGGCTCCCGGCCGGGCTGGTCTGAGCGGGGCGGCGCCGGGGGCCCGGGCCGCTCGCCCCCCAGAGCCCAGGAGGTCTCCAGGGGCAGGGGCTCCGCCTCGATGCCGGAGAGCTGCAGCTGCAGCTGCCGCGCGATGGCCAGGCACTCCTCCGCGAAGAAGCTGCGGAAGAGCGGGGTCTCGGGCGAGCCGCAGCCCAGCCGGAGCCGGCCCCGCTGGGGCAGCTCGGGGGCCGGGGCCGGGGCCGGGGCCGCTCCCGCGGGCTCCGGCTCCTCCTCCCA